>NW_012144966.1:14432232-14433820 GCF_000956105.1 Propithecus coquereli
TAAATTTAAAGGGTACAGATGCAGTTTTGTTACATAGAAATATTGCGTAGTGGTAAATACTTGCCCCAATTCTTATCACTGCTATAGGTAGCTGTGATATTAAATGCTTGTTGTTTTTGACACTTTTATTGTTTTTCATACTCTTCCTCTCATTGGGAAAAGGCTGTTTTCACTGAGTAAGCCCTGGGTCAAGTCAAATAAAGAAAAGCCTTGTGAGTAGGGGTTTCCAGGGAGCTGCCAGATAGTTCACATAGTTACTGTTTGTTTTCTGGGAATGTTTGTTTTGGAAAAGCTTTAACCCATTTTGTCCTCTCCAGATATACCTAGACTGATGATTTTCATCATGATTTTTAAGCCAAGTAAAAACGACAAGAAATATTTTTAATTACTTGAAAAAGACCAGAAAAATAAGACAAGAGAAACAAGGACAGATGTACAAATAGAAAGCAAGCAACAAAATGATCAACTTAACTCTAATAATGTATTCACATTAAATGAAAATAGTCTAAACATCCCAAATAGAAGGCAAAGATTGTTAAATTATTTTTAAAAGGACAACTTTATGCAACCTACAGGAATTAATTTAAATAGGAAGACACAAATAGGTTAAAAGTAAAATATGGATAAAGGTATGCTATGTAAACAATAGTAAAACAAAGTTTGGAGTGGTTGTGTTAATACTAGATAAACTAAAATCCCGGAGCAAGAAAATTTAGGGTTAATGAAGGTCATTTACTAATGAGCAAGCAATGAGTTGTTTCATCAAAAGGACATAAATATCCTAAAAATTTATTTACTCCAACAGAACTTCAAATATGTGAGATAAAAACTAATAGAACTGGAAGGAAACATAGATGAATCAACAATTAAAGGTAGAGACTCGAATACCAATATATCAGGAATAAATAAGGAGAAAGAAAATCAGTAAGAATATAGAACACTTACGTAACATTGCCAACAACCTGACCTCATGGACAATGATACAACACTCCACCCAACAATGACAGAATATACATCCTTTTCAAACACACATGGAGCATTTACCAAATTAGACTACATTCTGTACTATAGAATAAACCCCAGCAATTTTAAAAGGATTCATATCTTAAAAGGTATATTCTCTGACAAAAAAGGGGAACTATATTAGTAGTTAATAACAAAATGATTTCCCAGTATTTGGAGACTAAGCAACATACTTATTAATAGCCCATGGATTAAAGGAGAAATGGATGATAAATTAAGAGGTATTTTGAACTGTAGAAAAATCAAAACAACAAATTAGAAATTTGACAATGCTCCTGCTAGATCAGTACGTAGGGAAAAAATCCATAGTACTATATGTTCATATTACAAGAAGAAAAGTCTTACATTAATGAACTCAAAAACTAGTAAAAGAAAAGGAGGCACAATCCAAATTAAGCAGAGGAAAGGTGATGATAAAGATAAGAATAGAAGAAAATGAAATAATCAGAAAAGCAACAAAGAAATTTAGAAAAACATATTCTATAAAAAATCAATAAAATGGAAAAGGCTTTTAGACAAATTTATTAGGAAAAACAGAAAACAAAAATTACCAGTATCAGAGATG
>NW_012144966.1:14434440-14437446 GCF_000956105.1 Propithecus coquereli
TTATTTTATCAACATAAGTATAGATAGATAGCTAATGCATCTGAATAGTGTGCCAAGAAGTAGCCTTGTACATATATAGAAATATGGGAAGTTAGTATATTACGAAATTGGCACTGTACATCAATAAGTAAATAACAAACTATTCAACATAATATTCAGGACACTTAGTAGTCCACAAGAAAAAAAAATAAAATACAATCTTGACTCACATCATACATACAAAAATTTCCATTTATATTAAGATCTAATTATCAAATGCCAAATTTTAAAACACAGACTAATATCTACATGACTTTGGAGTAGGGAAGACTATTACAAATATGAAAATAAGAATCTAAACCAAAAAGGACAAGACTGATTTTACTATGTTCAAAATTAAAAACTGGTTTGCATATAAAGAAAGCATACTTTTTACAAAAATTACATAATAAGCTCTATATGTACAAAAGATGTTTGTTATGCATATAAATGAATCAAATTCAGGTTATAAAAGGAATGTGTATAAATTAATAAAAGAATTCTAACTAGAATATGGCAAATATATAAAGACGTTTTTCTAGAAAAAAAATTGAATGCCCAATCAGCATTTGAAAAAGTGCTCACTTTCACTATTTGTCTGGGCAGTGCAAATTAGCACAATTTCTTATCAATATACACATTGTCATTGTCAAGGACAAATAGAAAATCTGAGAGCCATCACTGTGGGTGAGTTTTTAGAGCAACTGAAACTCTCAAATATCTTTGTAGAGAGTAAGTAGATATACATACTTTGTATGCCAAAATAGGAATAATTATAAAATTTAAGGCTGCACATATTTCTAACTAATAAGTCACTTTAGTTTGAATTAGTTAGTGTAGGCTGAACTGCCGTAGTAAACAGATCTACAAAAATATAGTAGTTTCAACCCAGGAAAAGTTTGTCTCCTGCTCATGGAATTTTTGAAAACTGGTGTTTCTCATTGCCAGATGGCTCTCCTCTACACGATGATTTAGTAACCTAGGCTCTGTAAATATCGTGCTTCATTAGGACCTTGTCACTGTCTGGTTTAAGCTAGAACAAGAGGAAAGAGACAACAAATACCTCTTAAAATGCTTGAGCTGGATGTAGTACTCATTGCTGCCATTCAGAGTCCCTTGGCTAGAACTCTGTCATGCAACTACATATAAATGCAAGAGAGGCCTGAGAATGTTTTCTGCATCCCTATTTTTGTGGAACACCTAGAAGCTCTGTCCCATTGGTGTACACCCTAGAATCATGTGACATATGTGCACAAACATGTTCATATTAGCATTACTTGTAATTCATAAAAATAAGAAACAGGCCGGGCGCGGTGGCTCACGCCTGTAATCCTAGCACTCTGGGAGGCCGAGGCGGGCAGATCGCTCAGGGTCAGGAGTTCTAGACCAGCCTGAGCAAGAGCAAGACCCCGTCTCTACTAAAAACAGAAAGAAATTATCTGGACAACTAAAAATATATATATAGCAAAAAATTAGCCGGGCATGGTGGCGCATGCCTGTAGTCCCAGCTACTTGGGAGGCTGAGGCAAAAGAATTGCTTAAGGCCAGGAGTTTGAGGTTGCTGTGAGCTAGGCTGATGCCACGGCACTCTAGCTAGGGCAACAGAGCCAGACTCTGTCTCAAAAAAAAAAAAATATTAAGAAACAACTCGAATGCTCAATACATGAAATAATACATAGAATGTGGTATATTTATTCAATGTAATCCTATAACATACACTATAAAAATCAATATATGTATTGTTTATATGCATAAAATTTATTTAAAAACTCAAATCAAGTGAACAAAAAACAAACCCCAAAATCTATATTCTATATATTACTTTGAATGCCATTTTCCATAATGCACAATATCCTACATATTAAATTTAAAAAAACTCAAAAGGCCCCTATATATAAATCCCCTCAGGAGAGTGATTATCTTTAGAGATTAAAAAAGAGTAATGTGATTAAAGAGTATTATAAAGATGGCTTTAAGTTCACTTGAGATATATCACTTAATTATCAAAATATAAGATACAAATATAATATTAACAATATTTAAGTCATTTTGATTTAAGATTTTTAACATAAATTCATCTTGATTCATTCATTGGTTATCTTTGCTACTTCTAATTCACTTTGATTTAAAATACTATATTTCACCACAAGCCAGGCACTCTCTTCCTATGAATAGAATTATTACTAGGAAGCAGTTCTCTAGCAACAAAGATAACTATTAATACAATTACCAGTCCAACCTTGAATGTAGATGTGCTCACAGGGTTGAATGAGTTCTATACAATGGAATGTAAACAAAAGTGTTGCCCATACCTTCCAAAGCTGGTTCCATGTTCTTTTACCTTCTGCAGGGCTAGAGTGAAGATTATCTCCAGTGAGACCTGAAAGGCCATGTGTTAGAGACTGTAGACTTTCTACCAACTCATATCCTTCAAAGGCATCATGAAAGAGGGCTGACCTAAGGACAGCTTCCCTCTCACAATCCTGTTATAGAAGCAAGAAATTCTATACACTTCTATTGTGATCTAAACATTATGCATTTCAGGTCTTTCTTCCTTATTGCTCTAACCAATGCAAATGTTATAATAAGCTTTTCTATATTAAAATTTTAATAAGTGTTAAAAATACTATTCTTATTTCACATAGTTTGTAGTACTTTAAAATTTTCTGAATAATGAATAAATGAATACATTATCATTATAGTGCTTTAAAGATAAAAATTTGAAGAATACAGTCTGAAAAACAATGCCATGATAATTCTTTATGTGAAAGACAAGCTGGAAAGTATCTGAGATATGTAAATAATTATTTGAAAAGCAGGACAAAATTGAAATCTGGAACACTGCCACGCGTAATGTGCAAAGAAAGAGGAATTCTTTATCCTCTAGTGGTTTAGAATCTAGCACAAAACTTATAGTCAGATTGATACTTTGTTTTTTATTGTCATGTGTCTCATTTTCTTTAATTATATATTTAAACTATTATTAAT
>NW_012144966.1:14440861-14441868 GCF_000956105.1 Propithecus coquereli
TCTTTCTGTAGCCCACATTAATCCAGGCTGTAAATTATAAATGAGGTCTTGGATGCAGTGAACAATATTTCTAGAGATTATTTTCCTCTTGCTATTAAAGGATTTCTAGTTTCCAATATATAATTTTCTCCCTCAATCACATTTCATTTCTCTTCTTTTACTTCTTTATTTGTGTAGCTTTGCTGAGGCTATTTCAGCTATCCAGGAAGCCCTGTGACAGCTTTCCTGCCTTACTCTGTTTCTCCCCATTTCTGCTTAGGACCCAAAGCTGAGTTATTTCTGCACCAATGTCTTAGAAAATCCCTATGTCTACACACTCTTAATCCACAGCCTACAGCTTCAATCTCTCTAAAGCTCAGACATAGTTAAATTGGCCAGAAATAAAAGCAGACATTCCCTTTCACAGGCATCTGTATATAAACCACTTCTTATAAAGACTCTTAACATCATGCTAGACAATGCATGAATTTAAGGATAAGTTGATCCTGACAGTTCGTCAGACACAATTAATCTATGAATTTCACTTTAAGTTTCAACTGTATACCCAGCTCTAAAAATGTGGCACTTAAAATAGCACTCTTCATTTTGGAAATAAACATTTAAGAATATATATGGATACAATACATAGAAAGATAAAATAGTGAGAATATAATTTTTTGTCTGTTTAAGTATTTCTTGTTTTTTCTCTTGATGTACACGCGGGGAGGGGTTTGGTTCACATTGAGATAGATGTAAGGTCAATACTAGCAGATAAGAAATGATTAAAAACATTGCCTGATATTCAATAAACATTTGTTAAATAAATAGACGATTAAAGGGCAGATGGAGTACTGTGTTGACCAGACGAATACATCACAAATAGCATTAAAAGGGCAAGGGTAATTACTATTGGCTCAGTAAAATGTTTCTGGATATTAAAAAAAAAAAAAGCTCAAGTTATTTCCTGAGGCAATAGTATATAAAATAAATTATTTCACTTTATTATATGTTCATTAAAGTGATGTTCT
>NW_012144966.1:14445063-14447119 GCF_000956105.1 Propithecus coquereli
TAGGTTGATATAAAACCTTAAATTTGAAGCCAGAAAAATTTAATTTCCTTGGAAGAACTAAAAAACACACAACAAAAATAAAAATCAAGATAAACAAATAAACAAACATGACCACCACTGTAATATAAACAAGAGAGGCTACAAGTATCCATCAGTAGAAAGGAGAAGTGGATGATTTTTCTTTGACCAGCTCCTAGCACTAAGGCTGATAATCCTTTGCCTGTGGTGGAAACAGCTACAGGATTGTCAGTTAAGGACTTTCATTGTAAAGTAAAGCAGTACCTAGATTCTTCAGGAGTCACATTTATCTTCTGAAAATGTGATTGTGGTGTCACTTGGAAACATTTACTACGTAGACAATGTATGGAACACGGCAGACTCCTGTTTGCTATGAAACACTTCAGGAATCATCCACTTGCAAGCAAAGGGAAGATTATTTTCTATCAACTTAACTGACAGAGGCCTGACTATGATAAAAGTAAACAAATAAACAAAGAAGAAAAATACCAAATGAATAACAACAGATAATCGGTAGACTTTTTTTGGTATAATAAGAAAAACATTTTTTTTCCCCAGTTCCTTGCACAGCTCCTGAAACCCTCGAAATTTGCTGAGTGACAGGAGTGTCTTTTGTTAGTCACAATGAACCCCTTTTGATCACACCTGAGTGTTACCTAATGAGGTAACTTAGGGTAGGGCTCCCAGATAGCCTAATGATGGGCCCAGTCACTAAAAAGACCAAGCGTTTAGAGGATTGGAACTTTCAGCCTTACCCACACCACTGAGAAGTGGTGGGGAAGAGTGGAAACTGGAAATTAAGCTCTGTAAACACTCTCAGACAATGGGATTTGATGAGCTTTTGGGGTGCTGAATGCTTCTACATGCTGGAACAAGGGTACACCCCAACTCCATGGGGACAGAAATTCCTGCATTTGGGACTCTTCATATGGCTGTTCATTGTATCTTTTATAATATCCTTTATAATAAGTCAGTAAACATAAGTAAAGCATTTCCCTGGGTTCTGTGTGCCATTGCAGCAAAATCTAATCTGAGGAGAAGGTCATAGGAACCCCTGATTTATAGATGATCAGTCAGAAGTATGGTAGATCCAGACTTGTGATTGGCCTGGAAGTGGGGGGCAGTCTTGCGAGACTGCACACTTAATTGTGGTATCTGATGCTAAATCCAGGTACACAGTGTTAGAATTGAATTGTAGGTTGCCAAACTGGTATAAGAGAATTGGAAAAAAACACACACATCTGGTGTCAGGAGTGTTTTGTGTGAGTGTGGAAAAACAGTGTTCTCCAGAGCATTAATTTTTACTCCAAATACATCAACAAGCTGATGAGGCCTCTGTTAAATATCAGTTACATCATCATTGCTACAGGGGCTCCAAAAAGTATTGTATTTCATATTCTAATCAAATTTTCCAGTATTTGTCAAAGATTGCCACATAAACAGTTCAACTTTATCCTGGTAGAAGAGAAGAGGCTAGTACAGACTATAAACAATATCACTAAATTAATAACACAAAAGTAGAGAGAAAAATAAGAACTACATTTGGTGTGGGCCTTTTCTGTCCAGGAAAAATAATTCTAAAGCATTAATCTACTTCACATGACACTTTAGAAATTGAAAAAGAGGAGTATTTAGAACACAGTTTACAAGGTGCTCATGTGTTTTATTTTTGAAACAGAGACACAGAGATCAGTGCAAAGTCTAGTAAAAATGACTGTCCATTCATCTTTAAGTAAATTAAACATTTATAGAAGATTTAAGCTTTCACAAACACCAGCTTCCCAAACACTAAAACTGCTGGTACTCCGTATTTATCTTTGAAAAGATAAGGAGCTGAGTCAACTCTGTGAGGAGTTGAAATTATGGCTCCAGGGAGTCTGAGTATTTTGAACATAGAGCAGAAGGTAGAGTTCCCAAGATTCATTTATAATATAGAGCTCTCTGCTAAACTATGGTGTTTATTTATATTGACAGTTCTTTGAATCTTGATGACTAATTAAAAATATATTTATTCATGAAGGATATTGGTCTGTAGTTT
>NW_012144966.1:14450046-14452755 GCF_000956105.1 Propithecus coquereli
CCCTCACAATACCCTGGAATAAAAAAAAAAGTATTTATTACAGGAGAAAAATAGGATTTCAGTTAACTAACTAAAAATGTATTTATTACAGAAAAAAATAGGATTTTAGGTTCCCACAATAAAGGAAATCATAAATGTATTACATGAAATTATAAATCTTTTACTTGAATTATTCAGTTCCCTAAAATTATTTCAATTTAATGTTTTTAATTTGAAAATTAAACGTTTTTATCCTTTTTATAAGGATATAGATGAACAGCTAGATGACAAGGTATGTAAGAGCAGCCGGATGAAGGATCCCAAAAGCAGGAGTTTCCGTCCTCATGGAGTTGGGGTACACCATCCTTCCAGCATGTGGAAGCATTCACCAACCTGAAAGCTCTTCACATTTCATTGTTCAAGAGTTTTACAAAGCTTAACACATTTTTACCATCATATGTTTAATTTCTTCCAGGAAGGAAAGAGTTACATAGTATCTTCAGTTTTGAACATCACCCACAAAATATCTTTCGAAGAGTAAGCAAATTACATGCTCCTTTACAGCAATTTTAAGTCTCTCCTTTTTTCATATTATTAAGCTCATGTGGTATATCATTGTCACACTTCAAAAACAGTGCTACTTGAGATTTTTGAATATGCCATAAAGTAAAGAAAAAATGAACTTGCCTTTGTTACAGGATATAAAATACTAAATGCCAGGGATTCTTCAACAGGATGCAAAAGGTACAGGCTAAGAGAGATAATTAAAATAGTTTTGGAAACTTTCCAATCCTACTCTTATTTGCCTTCTCAGAAGTATTTGACACACTGAATATATCACACACTGCCTTTGTGAAACAGTTACTTCTCATGGGTTTTGTGGAACCACGGCGTCCTTTGGAGGATTCCTCTCCTTGACCTGACTCTTCAATGTTAGAGTCTCTCGAGGCTTGCTACCAAGCCCTTGTTTGTTCATTCTCTACATTCTCATCTTAGGCTCTTTGTTTTATAGCTGTGTACTAAAATTTAAAGTGAAAGAAAGGGCTAAAGCCTTCAAGACAGAAGGAAAGCCTTAGGGCTACATTCTAAATTTCTCAAATGTAACTTCAAGCTCAGATCTCTTCTCTCAGCTCCAGTCATTTATTTAACTTCCAAGTTAACTATTCCTCTTGGATCCACACAAGTATCTAAGATTTATCATGCCCCTCCCCCACCAGGATCTACTCTAGTTCTTCTTCATCTCAGTATGTGACTCTCCATCCACAGTCCTTACCTAGAAGTAATTATAAAACCACCCCAGAACTTGGAAGTCATTGTCAACAATTCTTTTTCTCTTATATTTTGATAGTCTATTAGGAAGCATTGACTTGTATACCTACAAAATATACCTGAAATCACTGAGAAAACAGTCTAAAATCATTTCTCACCTAATACAAAGTCTCTCAGTGATGCCCATTTCTGTTTTAGTCCTATCCAAAACATTTTTTATACCTTCATCACACTAATGTAATAATGTAGAAAACCCATATGATTATCTAAATAGACACTGGAAAAGAATTTAATAAAATTCAACATGCATTCATGTTAAAACCATCAGAAAACAGTAACATAAGGAAGTTTCTTCAACCTATCAAAGCGTATGAATGAAAAACCTTCAGTGAAAATCATACTTAATGGAGAAAGACTGAATGCTTTCCCCTGAAACTTAGAAAAAAGCAAGGAAGTTCACATCCACCACTTCTAGTCAATGGCTGACCGGATGTTATGTCATTGCAATAAAGCAAAAAGGAAAGAAATGGAAAATAAAATACATTTCCTTGCAGGTGACATCTTTTATGGGAAGAATTCCAAGGAATCATTATGTAGACACAAAATTATGAATTTAGGAAGGTTTCAAAAGTACAAGGTCAATACAATTATACTTCTATATGCTGGCAGATGATAAACACAAATTGAAATTTTAAAATGCCATTGACAATAGCATTAAAATTATGAAATACTTAGGGATGAATTTAGCGAAATATATGCAAGACCTGGACAATGAAACATATGTAATTCTGCTGTGAAAAATTGAAAAAGACATATATAAATGGTGAGATATACCAAGTTCATAAATTGGAAAACATAAAATTTTTAAGATGTCTATTGTCCTCAAATTGATCCAAAGAGTATATACATTACCATAAGATCCCCATAGGCTTTGCTCATTTGTTCGTTTTGCTTTGTTTTATTTTGCTTTACTTTGCTTTTAGTAGAAATTGTCATATTGATTGTAAAGTGAAAAATACTGAATGATCTCACTCATATGTGGAATATAAAAATTTGTTCACATAGAAGTAAAAAGTAGAATAATAGTTACCAGAGGATAAGTAGGGTACAGGGGAAGTGAGAATGGAGAGAGATTGGTCAGTGGGTACAAAGCTATAGGTAGACAGGAGGAAAACATTTTGGTGTTGTATTGCGTAGTAGGATGACTAGAGTTAATAATGTATATTTCAAAGTAGCTAGAAAAGGTTTTGAATGTTCTCATCATAAAGAAATGATACATGTTTCAGGTGATAGGTATGTTAATTATCCCAATTTAATCATTACACAATGGATACATGTATCTAAACATCACATTGTACCTCATAAATATGTAAAATTATTATGTGTTAATCATAAATTTTTAAAAAAAGAAATGGACAGAATATGTAATAGCCAAAACAATTTTGAAAATGAAAAACTTTT
>NW_012144966.1:14454590-14455653 GCF_000956105.1 Propithecus coquereli
TATTTTTTGAGGGTAGAAAAGTTAACAAGATTGAAACTAAAGATAATATTTTGCTTTTAGGATACCATGCAGATGGCAGCATACTAGAATTTGCACACAAAAAATGCATTATTAGAAAGGAACTTTCTATAAGGAATATTTGATCTTCCTCAAATTCCTACTTCCTATGTGTCTAGAAGAGAGTCAGAATGCCATTTTCAGTAGTGTCCTCTGTGTCTTGCGAAGGTTGCTTCCTCCAGCATGTCTTGCTTATTCTTCTACAATTAGTTATAATTGGAAGCACACAGCAAGCTTGTAAATGAAAATAAAATTATTCACTTTAACATTTTAAGATATGTAAATAATATTTGTAAAATATGCTTAAAACAGTTCCACTTTTAAGAGCTATCTCACAACCAGAAATTCTATGCGTAAAATTCAGAATATCTCATTACAGGTAATGAATTACATAAAACAAAACTCATATTCATTATTACTCTTTATCTTTATGACCCCAGTTATCTCTCTGCAAAATTAAGTAAACTGTGTTCCTAGATACTTTATTGAGAGAATACCTTAATATTATATATATATGCATATGTATATGTATATATGTACACATATAAGCACATATATAAATGCACATATATACATACATATATATACATGTGTCTAACTTATATATTTATATTTTATGTCTCTAGCAATATTCCAAACAAAAGTATAAAATGATCAATGATCTAGATTGCCTATTGAAATCATTATGATCATACCTAACAAGTAAAATCTTATCTCAGAAAATGCTATTACTAAAAGATAAGAAAACAATACATACAGAAGGCTTTATGAAAATCCACAGTAAAGGGATATTTTAGATATGTGTAAAATGAGTTTTCCACAAAAAAACAATTTTGAGTATTATTTTCCCTGTCATATTTGACCATGTAACCTACCTGGTGATTAAACAGGAACAGTGAGTCCGTGTCCAGGCACACAAGTGAACATACACTGACAGAACAAAACTAAACAAATGAAAGCCATCAAAGATGCTGATATTTTCACTTCTGGAAGAGCAAAGAGGAGG
>NW_012144966.1:14455703-14456687 GCF_000956105.1 Propithecus coquereli
CTCGCTCTTGCTCAGGCTGGTCTCAAACTCCTGAGCTCAAACAATGCGCCCGCCTCAGCCTCCCAGAGTGCTAGGATTACAGGCGTGAGTCACCACGCCCGGCCTTACTTTTCTCTTAAGCAAGTATGACAACCCCAATTCAATGTTCATCTGAACACACCCAAATCCTCCAGTAATCACAGGAAAACTGAATATTACAAGCTTTAAGATTTGGAAGTAGAACAAAGCATGGTATGGTGAAAACTACTTTATGTGGACACAGATATATGAAACTCAATAAATTCAAAAAATGTATGGAATATGTGCTATGTACAGGTATTTAGGCTGAGCCTGGGGAGAAGACAGACTCTGTTCTTAACTTCCAAAGTGCTGGGTTATTTTTACCTATTTATCAGCAAACTTAGTGAGCAACATCTATGATCCATGCTAACTGCTAAGAATAGAGTGATAGCTACTAGGTCAGGTCTTCAAGTTTGAATAGAGAGCAAACAATTAGCAGTATGTGAGTTATGTGTGATGATGCCAGGAGAGAATGTAAAAAAGCACACCAATGCACAATTCCATCTGGAGGCCAGAATCAGCACACGTTCCCCCAGATTTGTAAACAGGATTAACAATCTAGCAAAATAATCAGGAACAAATTTCTGATATATAAATTATTGTAAATAGATTTTAAAACATGCTTAATGAAAGAAGTCAAACAGAAAAGTACACATTATGGAATTACATTTGTATGGAATTCTAGAATAAGCAAAACTAAACTATATTTCTAAAAGCAAATCAATACTGGCCTGAAGCTGAAAAAATTTGGGGCAGTGATAGAAATAATCTACACTTTTATTGTGACTGTGCTGGCAGTTACACAGAGGTATATATTTGTCAAAATTTATTCTACTGTACACTTAAATTAGGGACTTTTATTTAAGCAAGTGATGTTATTTTTAAAATCATAAGTTAAAAAAAGGGAAGAGAGCTAAACTTCCT
>NW_012144966.1:14456737-14461115 GCF_000956105.1 Propithecus coquereli
AGACCCATTAACAAGTTTCAATAAAAAATGATGCTTCAGTTACTAGGTTATGCAATTTAATTTACAGGCACAGAATTGGAAATCATGTTTTTTTTTTTAAAAAAACAGGCTTAAAAAATAAGTGACTGTTGGTCTGACAAGTCACTTAAACTCTGTGCTCATGTTACTCTAGATGTTAAAGAGGGTAATATTTATCTTCTCATCTATTTTGCAATGCTTGTATAGTGATGGATGGGATAGATTGTAAAGGAGCAATACAGTTAGGTTCCACAGAAGAAAAATGGCATATAAGAACAAAATAATATCATCATTTGGCATTACTGAGAGAGAATAATAAATTTCACCATTCTTACCTTTCTCTTCATTAAGTTGTCAGTGACAATGGAGGGGGTAGTTCCAGGGTTATGGTGCAGACAGGCCTTAGTAGATTACCTTCCGGCCCAGGTCGGATTTCAACTTTCATTTGAAAAATAAAAGGACTCTGAACTCTTTTAGATACAGTCAGAAAAAAGTGTGACTGACATTCTTCCTTCTGAAAAGTACCTACTGAGCATTTTAACAGCAGGGAAGCTCATTAGTTCAACTCATTACAGCTTAACTCTACATCAAACTGGCAACAAGTGCGCCATTGATAGTGACTCCAGTGTTTCCTCACACATTCTTGTAAAAGAATACTTTATCATTACAAGCTCCTGTCCATGTTTTGTTAACTATTACAGAATTACCAATGAATGTGTATACAACAGGAATGTGGAACACACACATGATTCATATTTAGATAGTCAAATATAAAATTATTAGTTAAAAGAAAATGATTTGAGATGCTTGAAAGAAAGGAGAGGAGAGAAAGAACATAAACTACTCTCGGAATGACACATAGACGAATGCAGGATTCAGCCCTGACCCACTTCCAAGTGTGTGCAATAGAAGTTGCTTTGGTCTTTCATGAAAAATGATTAGTGAAATTCCAGATTTACTATGTCTCTCGAGCTAATTAAGAAAATTAGAAAGTGAGCTGTGGGAGGAGCCAAGATGGCGGACAAGAAGAGCCACCAGTCAGAGTGTCTCTGCAAAGAAGACAAATTCTAGAAGAAAGAGAAAAAAATAAACTAGCAGAGAAACACAGATCGGGTGAGGATCAGAAGGAAGGGTGCCTGAAACTACAGGAGACTCCATGGGAAGACATTGCGGAGGAGAAATGGAAGGAGAAAGGTCCCGAGAGGCTTGGAGATCAGCGACAAGGGTAGGTGGAGTGGTGAACTTTCCCCTCCCTTGCATCTCAGACTGCTGGTGGGCTCCTGAGTGGTTGGAGAGACCAGCCGACACTAGCCCAGAGACGGCTGCCGCCAGTGAGCAGTGGCCTCTTGCGGACTCAGTGCCAGGCTCCTAGCCCCCTCGGGCCACCTCCCCGGGTGCAGACCCAAGCCTATCAGCAGATGCCATAGTACTCCGTTCTCTCCGTCCCCCTCCCTACCCGTGGGTGCCCAGAGAGACAATTTAGCCATCACACGGAGGCATCTCCAAGGAACGGGACCTTTCCTTTTAGGGCCATACAGCAGACTGAGGGTTACTCAGACTGTGAGCTCCCTACCTGCCAGCCCTCCCAGGTGCTGCTTGCCTGGGAACTCCAGGAGGGCAAGGCAAATCCCGAGGTGGAGTGAAATCGATCCAGCTTGGGCACCCTGTAGGTGATTCGAGACCAGCACCCCTCCCCCTGGCAGGGTCAGGGATTGATCTCCAGGATCCAGGGGACAGGCCTGCAAACCAGACCCCTTACAGCCAGGTCACGATCACACTGCACTGGGGCACGGAGGAGAGATCTGCGAAAGAGCCTACTGAGGAGTGTGTGCCTTCAGGGGCAGAGCAGCATGCCTGAGCAGCAGCCCTGCTCCCAAAGACAGCTGTGCACCCAGCTCAGTCTGTGATCCTGGGTAGGGAACCTCCTGGCCCATGTCACAGACAGGGGAGATCCATCGGCCTGAGGTCCCGCTTGCTGGCAGAGGCCTGGGAGAGGCCATGGAGAGGGTCAGGGTGGAGGGGAGCGAGACCTGCTCCAGAGTGTGAGTCTCAGACAGCCCCACCCCCCAAGCCCAGACTTTCAGCTGAGTTGACCCATTTCAGCCCCTCCTGGCAGCTTTGCAAAGAAATAAAGAGCAGATCTTTGACTCCTGCTAACAGCAGTTGAGGAGCTTGAGGGCAGGCTTACCGAACCCAGCCCCACCCAGACTCACTCCTGGTCCTGTCCCCACTGAGGTGGAGAACAAGGACAAACCTGGAAGTCCCAGGGCCCTACCCATCACCCAAGGCACAAGAGGGCATCTCTAGAGGAACAAGACCTAGCTACAGGACCCCAAAACAGCAGGCTCCTCCCTGCAAGTGCCACCTACTGACAGGGAGGTCATCCTGCACAACCTTTTACTGCATCTACTGATTCATCATAAAGGGTGTGGTCGAATCTGACCCACAAACACCACCTACTGGCTCAGAGACTAAACCAGGCATGTCACTATCCAAATGAAAATCTAAAGGCAAGAAGAAAAAACTGCTCCAGATGGGAAGGGATCGGCGAAAGAACACTGGAAGTATAAAGATTGAAACAGAAAGCAAACCCCAGAGACGAACAACAGCGCCCCAGCAATGGACATTAACCAAACTCAGAACACTAAAATGAAAGAAGAATTACAAATACAGATTGTAAGAAAACTGAATGATATGCAAGAAAAAATGAATGACCAACACAAAGAAACCACAAAAGAAATCCAGGACTTGGAAGAAAAATTCACTAAAAAAATTGAAATATTAAAGAAAAATCAAACCGGTCTCCTGGAAATGAAGAACCTACTCAGGGAACTAGAAAACATCATGGAAAGCATCAAGAACAGGGTAGATCAAACAGAAGAAAGAATCTCAGAGATTGAAGACAAGTCCTTCCAATTAAATAAGTCAGTCATAGAGATCGCGCAGAAAATTAACAGAAAAGAAATGAGTCTAGAAGAAATGTGGGATAATGTGAAAAAAAGAAACCTGAGGGTGATAGGGGTTCCAGAAGGGGAAGAAGAAAACACTCAAGGGCTAGATAAGCTATTTGAAGAATTAATAGAGGAGAATTTTCCAAGCATTGCTAAAAATCTAGATATACAGGTACAAGAAGCTCAACAGACCTCAGGGAGATTCAATGCAAACAGGAAGACACCATGTCACGCAGTCATCAGATTGACCAAAATAGCCACTAAAGAGGCCCTTCTACAAGCTGTAAGGTGAAAGAAACAAGTAACATACAAAGGAAAGCCCATCAGAATCACTCCAGATTTCTCAACTGAAACCCTACATGCAAGAAGAGACTGGGGCCCCATTCTCACTCTTCTGAAACAGAATAATGCCCAGCCTAGAATCTTGTACCCTGCAAAACTAAGTTTTACATATGAAGGAGAAATAAAGACATTCTCAGATAAGCAGAGACTGAGGGAATTCACCAAGACAAAACCGGCTCTCCAAGAAGTACTCAAAACACAATTACACAAGGATCAGCACAATAAACACTCTCGAATGTGAAACCACTCAAAAGGTAAAGATCAAAGGGTAGATTCCACAACGGCTCAAGATAGAAAACAAAGCAACAAAATGCAACCCAGCAGAATGAACAGTAATTCACCTGACCTATTGGTTCTCTCAATAAATGTGAATGCTTTGAACGCCCCTCTAAAGAGACACAGGCCGGCCAAATGGATAAAAAAAAAAAAGCCAAGCATCTGCTGTTTCGGGAAATGCATCTAACCTGCAAGGATGCATTTAGATGCAAAGTAAAGGGGTGGAAATCAATATTTCAAGCAAATGGAAGCCAAAAGAAGGCTGGTATGGCAGTTTTGATCTCAGATAACTTTGTTTTTAAATCAACAAAAGTAATGAAAGACAAAGGGGGTCACTATATAATAGTGAAGGGTACAGTTCAAAAAGAAGACATAACAAGTCTAAATATGTATACACCCAACTTAGGTGCACCCAGATTCATAAAGCAAACTCTACTTGATCTAAGCAAATTGATAGATAGCAACACCATAATAGTCGGAGACTTCAACACCCAACTGACAGCATAGGACAGATCCTCCAAACAGAAAACTAACAAAGAAATAAAGGACTTAAACAGAATTCTAGAACAAATGGGCTTGACTGATATGTACAGGACATTCTACAAAAAAACCACTGAATACACGTTCTTCCCATCAGCTCATGGGACATTCTCTAAGATTGACCATATTCTAGGACACAAAGCATGTCTCAAAAAATTTTAAAAAATAGAAATCATACCATGCATCTTCTCATATCACTGTGGAATAAAAACAGATATCAATCCCAACAGAAAATCTCATCTCTACACAAA
>NW_012144966.1:14463562-14474671 GCF_000956105.1 Propithecus coquereli
GAGATAGAAGTAGAAGTACCATTCAATCCAGCAATCCCATTACTGGGCATCTACCCAAAAGAGCAAATGATACTGTATAAGAAAGACACCTGCACCCAAATGTTTATAGCAGCACAATTCACAATTGCAAAGATGAGGAAACAACCCAAGTGTCCATCAATACGTGAGTGGATTAATAAAATGTGGTGTATGTACACCATAGAGTACTGTTCAGCTTTAAGAAACAATGGTGATCTAGCACCTCTTGTATACTCCTGGATAGAGCTGGAACGCATTCTACTAAGTGAAGTATCCCAAGAATGGAAAGACAAGTACCACATGTACTCCCCATCAAATTGGTATTAACTGATCAACACGTAAGTGTACATATAAGAATAACATCTATTGGATGTCGGGCAGTGGGGAGGGGGAGGAGGGGACAGGTATATGCATACACAAAGAGTGCAATGCGCACCATCCGAGAGATGGACACGCTTGAAACTCAGACTTTGCGGGAGGAGGGGGCAAGGGCAACATACGTAACCTAAACATCTGTACCCCATAATATGCTGCAATTAAAAAAAGAAAAAAAGAAAATTAGAATTGTTCGTTAGTAAATGATCTGCTATTGAGTTTGTGAAAATCAAAACCGGCAGCGAATTCAACAATTAAAAGGTATTTTTATCTAAGCCACCCTAGTGCATTACAGGTATTTTTTGTTTTTAAATTTTTTTAAGATTGACAGATAAAACTGTACATATTAAACATGTACAACATGTTGTTTTGAAGTATATAAACATTGTGGAGTGAATAAATCTAGCTAATTGACACATGCGTTACCTCACATAGTTATCATTTTTGTGGTGAGAATACTTAACATCTTTTCCCTTACTATTTCTTTTAAGAAAGATAATATTGCTGCCTAATGTTGAACAATAGATGATGTTGATGTTTCTTTTGTGAACTTAACAAAAGAGTGAGCATGAGTGCCAGGGAAAACCAGAGAGTTGTGGGGAAGGGAGTTAAAAAATTAATATAGACAAAATTTAGTGACTTAAACATTCCTCCCCACTCTTTTTGACTCAATTCACAACTCTTGCACACATATTGAATTTTTAAATTTCCAGTCATCCTGAGTTCTCTCAACCAATTTATCAAAATTGGCCCTCTTGAAAATATTGAAATAATACATTTAAATTTAGTAGGGATATAAATCCATATGTCAACTTCCCCAGAAGATACGTGATTCATCACAGAAAAACTTCAGACCGCATGAAATGAATTCTTGGCACCAGTTGAGGGAAACTAAAGCAAAGGAAATCAGAGCAAGGAGCAAACATCATATAATTGATCGTATTTAAAATAGAGAGCTCTTGCCTTCTTTGTGTGGCTGGTATCTGGAGTGTGGAACTTTCTAGCCCTGACCAACCATACAAGTCACTTGAGCCAGTCACTTTATGATCCACATACATCTATAAATCCCATTTAACAATTATGTATATAATGGCATCTGGGGTCATTTGATAAGAATAAAGAAGCAAAAGACATAATTCCTTTCCTTTAAATGTGACTGGGACACACAAATACACATAATATATTTTTAAATACTAAGACATGCATAACAATGAACTTTTGATTTACTATCGGGTTTCCCTTTTTAGCTCACACATGAAATTTTTCTTGTGATAGAATATCTATTTGATAATGTTTATGCTTGTGGGACCTTTATGAACTATTTTTCTACTTAATATGTTGAAAGTAGAAAACTTCTTGGTAATTATGGTAATAAGAAAAATTAATGATTTTATCCAGCAGTGTGTGATAGTTTCTAGTAACATGATAAAATCATAATGTGGAAAAATAAAAGCATAAAAACATTTTCCTCTAGTGAAAAATGACAGATTAACTACTTTGTATTATAAAGTGAGAAGCAGAAACAACCCAATCACTTTTTGTAACATTACAGGAAGGCTGCAAAGTAAGAAAATATACTAATTTAGGAGACTCAAGAACTGAATTCTAATTCAACCTTTGTGACTTGCTAAATATGAGCTCTTTGAGCTTTAGCTTCCTCATCTATAAAAATGGCAAGCATTATTATAGTTAGGAGTAATTAAGATAATCTATGTGAAACTGCTTCATTCATTTTGATTTTATTGTAATTACATGCTTCACTCTTAGAAACAAAACACAAAAAATTCCTTTGAAAAGTATTTTGTTTTGGCTATGAGATAACCTAATGTTAACTTCTGCTGCATGACAGATGAAATCAGAGCCCTTGAATATGTGAATTCTAGTGGGAAAGTAAAGAATATACATGAGTTGAGCATCACTGATGTGAAAAGCAAAAATGCAAAATGCTCAAAATCTGAAACTTTTTGAGGGCGAATATAACACCAC
Source organism: Propithecus coquereli (assembly GCF_000956105.1). Taxonomy (NCBI): domain Eukaryota; kingdom Metazoa; phylum Chordata; class Mammalia; order Primates; family Indriidae; genus Propithecus; species Propithecus coquereli. The sequence continues at coordinate 14,465,942 of NW_012144966.1, forward strand.
AAGTGGAAAGTTTCACACCTGACCTCATGTGATGGGTTGCAGTCAAAATACAGTCATAACTTTGTTTCATTCACAAAATTTAAAATATTGTACAGAATTACCTTCATACTATGTGTATAATGAAATATGAACCATAAAAAATTTGTGTTTAGACTTGTGTTCCATCTCTCAAATATCTTATTTAAATGCAAATGTTCCAAAATCCAAAAATATCCATAATCTGAAACACTTCTAGTCCCAGCCATTTCAGATAAGGAATACTCAAACTGTATAGCTTTGTTTCTTTAAAAAAATCAGCATTAAAATATTTTAAAATGAAAAAAGTCAGGTCTAAAATCCACTTCTTGGTGGATCTTACTTCCTGACTTCTCCTAAAGCTATGATATCTTCTTGATTAGAAGAAATGAACCATGGATGTGTCCTCAGAAGTCTCTGCCCTTTTTCTATGGCCCAGAGTCATGCAAGCTTTTTTTTTTTTTTTTTTTTTTGCTATTTTGGTTAGTGATGTTCGTAGAGTGTGTATACATGTATGACTGTGGGAAGGAAAAGTTTGCGGAGAATAAGGGAGACCCCTAGACTTATGATCATCTACTTCCTCTTCTGATGTCAGAGACTTGTATGACTGAGTCAAGGTTAAAAAGTCCTCTTGAGTAAAAGCTATGCATTCCATAACCTCAGCATTCCCAAAAATGGACTATGGTAACTAGCTTCCCTTCCAAAAATCTTCAAAAACATTTTTTGATATGTGTAGCTCATAGATAGTATTCTTTATTGCTCCCTTCCCACCCCTTACCTATTTATTTTCTCTTCTTTTCAAAGTATGTGGCAAATTGAACACAATTTGAATTTCTATCTTGTGTTCCAAGAATTTGGCATCCATCAAAACACAGTACAATTCTAATTAGACTCCAGGATGTTTCTAACATGTGTTTAAACCTTAAAATCTCAGTGTCACATATAATTGAACATGTACCAGCTTGTCAGAAAATTTGAGGTCTCCAAAACTTTTACATCCTTTTCTCTTAGCTAAAACATGGTGATAGGTTTGCTGTTAAGGACTTTGTAGCCTTCAGAAAAATCCTCTGGGGGAAAAGGAGGAACCAGCAGTAGCAATTTCTTGCTAGGCTGATACCCTGGAATTGGGCATGACAACTAGTGCTCGCAAAATCTCATAGGCACAAATCATGGAGATCCTTAAAGCATCTAGTCAGTCCAGCATGGGGATAAGGGAGAGTGTTGGATATCACCCTAAAGGGAAAAACAAGAACAGAGCTCACATGGGTCAGCACCTGGATGACACTACCAGAGTTGGTGGATCATAGGCACTGGAGGAAAGCTTAACATTTTTCAAGGAAAGCATTCCAGGCAGCCAGCATAGGGGTTCTACTTGCTAGTATAACAGGATGATGCTGCTTAGTGAAAATATGTTCAAGCCTTATCAAAGTCCCCATGGTTCTATTAGAACTGAAGGAAGAAAACTACCACTACCACGTCTCCTGCAAAACTAGATTATGTAGAAATAAGGTTCTTTGTCTAAGAATTTAGACAGATACCTGTGAGAAATAATTTTCACATCAATACTGACTCTTTGGAATTGCAAAGGATGGCCCCTGACTGAATTTGAGGGATAGGGCATGGAAAAACATAAATAGCTTTACATTTTAAAAAAAAAGGAGGGCTTTTTTTTGTCCTAACCTAAAAATGGTTTACTTAAAATAGATAGTATGAAGTCAAGCAAGAAAATGAAATAACCAAAGGGTATTTAAAAACTATTTAAATTCATCACACAGTGATCTGAATAGTTAAATACTTAACTCCTTCCTCTTTCCCTAAACATTCAAGAAAATGTACAACTCAGACAAAAATGTGTGAGTATCTATGTTAGGTGCATATATGAGTATATGAAAAATATCACAAAGAAGTTTAGCTTTACTAGGAAAAAAATAAAAGAAAAGCCATCAGACACAATATAGAGAACAAGAATTCAACAGAGGCAGAAAGTCCAAGAAAAATAAGTCCACAAAATTTCTAGAGCCCTTTTGGGATTCTCAGAAACTTTTTTTTTTTTTTTTAATTTGACAGAGAAAGGGAGGTTCTAGTCATGTTTATATAGATCTTAAGGGGTACCTAAGAGCCAGATTTCAACTGTATCTCCAAGGCCCTCTTTAGGCCCTAATTAGCATTCCAATTTGATTTGGCATACAAATTAGAGTTGCCAGATAAAACATAAAAATCCCAGTTAAATTTGAATTTCAGAATTAAAAAATGATCTTTTAGTATAAGTATGTCACAAACAATACATAGGCCATACTTATACCAAAAAATTATTCATTGGCTATCTGAAATTCAAATTTAACTGGGTGCCCTGTGTTTTATTTGCCAAATCTGACAACCAAAATACAGATATAATTTTTCTTTTTGTTTACGTAAGCTTATCTGCTTGCTCAGTCTGTCTCTCATTAGTTAGTCTTATTCATCATCCTACTTTGAATCGAGTCACTTTGTCTCATCCATCAACTTGGTGTTATATATCTATGATTGAATTCTATTATTGAATGTCATTTAATGTGATAGCTAACGTACAGTTGCCTTCTGTCTCTGATCGACTGATATCATGGATTCCTCTTCATCAGGGATTAACTTTTTGCCATAAATATTCTGAGCTCCAGAGATGAAACTAGACATCTAATTATTTTAGTTATTATAGATACCTTTTAATGTATCTCTCCATGCAATAAATGCATCACAGACCAGGTACTATTCTAGGGAATGGGAATAGAAAGTAGAATAATAAGACAAGATTCTTGTCCTTAAAGGTCTCACATTGCATTTGGGGAAAAGATGAATAAGCAAGTAATTTCTATATTAATTGCAATAATAGAGGTTTGCAGGGGAAGTGGCAGCTAAGTAAAGAAACCCCGACCTGAAGATGAAGGAGGGTGTCTTTTCTGAGATAGAGATAGAGAAGGATAAGTAGGAGATGTTCATAAAAAAAGAAAGGGCTTTCCAAGGAGAGGGAGCAGGATGAGCAAAGACAAGAAAATGGGAAAAACTTCAGCGTATCTTAATATGTGAAAGTAGCTGAATATTTCTAGACCAATAATACCCATGACATTAGTAGATAGACTGATAAATAAATCCTGAAAATTTTTATACAAATCTCTAAATATTTTGGTCTTTATATTGTAAAAGTTGGCAGGACTTAATGTCTCTTTAGCAGTAGTTTACATTATCACATGCTTAGTGTGGTTCAGGAACAAAAAACCCTGGTAGCGATGATAGAAGGTGTGATTAGATAATTCACTTAGGATAATGGTCTCCACTAAACGCCCAACTTAAGCAGTATATAATTCATCCATGTAACAAAAAACAATTATACTCCCTAAATCTACTGAAATAAAAAAATCATCCAAGGAGAAAAAAAATAAATAAAAAACAAGTTATGATTAGAGGGCAAAGGAATCAGAGAAAGGAAGATGCGTGAACATGCTATTTCATAATGTGAGGCCAGAGGAAACTAGAACATAATCTAAGTCAGAAAGAATAAGTTAGTTTGAGGGATACAATGGATTAAAGAGATATTTAGTTGACTGAGTTAATAACATTTACTGTTCAGTTCATGGAATGATAAGGAGAAGCTAAGAGGAAGCTAGTCTTAGACAATTCCATTGTTTCTGAATTGATAGTAAGTCCATTTAATGAGATCTGAACAAGGATGAGTAGGTCCAGGCAACAAGATTTGTTTACTACAGTTGAGTCTTCAGAAAGCCTAGAGCCAGGGATACAGTGAGACAGGTGAGGCCCTTGCCTCAGTCACAAAATTTAACTGATTTAAAATCTATTGGTTTCTACTGCTTGGCCTCCATTATGAATAACCAGTTCAGTAGTTCTGACTATTCACTCATATACTTTTGCTCAAATCCATGACATTTATTTCTGGGAAGCGATTGTGTTAAATTGATCTCTGAATTCAATACAATACTTATCAAATCCCAACAGGGTTTTTTTCATGGAATTTGACAAACTGACTCTAAAATTGATAGAGAAAGCACAAGCCTAACAATAACGAATATACTCCTGATGAGAAAGAATGAGGTGGGAGGAATTGCAATATGTGATATTAATTCTTACTATAATGCCATAGTAATTTTAGCCTTTGTGCTTGAATAAATGAATAGATCAATGGAAATAGAGAGCAAGGAAACTTACTCATGCATATATAAAAACTTGATTTCTACTGAGTAGGCATTATAGATCAGTAGAAAAAATGCTGATTATTCAATAAGTAATACGGACACACCTGATTATCCATATAGAAAACACAATTGATTCCTATTTCACAAAATTTTTAAAAATCAAATTCAAGTAGAATGAAGACTTAAAGGTTAAAAGCAATGCTATAAATATTTTAGAAATCAATAAAAGAAATTATCCCTGATTTTAAAGTAGGTAGTATTTCTTTAAAAAGACACAAAGAAATCATTCATTTGAAGACACTAAACTGAGAGCAAAAAGTCAAACCACAAACTAACAAACCACAACCTAAACAACTGACAATGGACCAATATTAAGTTACATAAGCAGGAGGGAGGGAGGAGGAGGAGAGGGACAAAACCCTACCTAACGGGTACAATGAACACTATTTGGATGATGGGCACACATATAGCTGTGATTCAAGCCTTACAAAAGCAATCCACATTACAAAAACATTTGTACCCCTTTAATATTTTGAAATAAAAAAATAAGTAAGTTACATGAGCAAATAAATCCTATAAATCAATAAGGAAAATATTATCGATACTATAGAAAATGGGCAAAAGATATAAACAGTCAATACAGAGAAGGAGAATAATGGTAGAAAATTCTATTAAAAGGACACCAAATAACATTATTAAAAAGATCAAAGAATAAATATACAATAAGGAAAAAAGTCATATTTTTCAGAATGGTAAAAAATTAAAATGTTTCACAATATCAAGTGTTGTATATACATCATTGGGTCTCTTCATATGCTTTTTGTTAGAGTATGACTTGGCACAATTATTTTAAATCTTTTTTGGCAATATGTGATAAAGTTTCACACATAAAAAAATCTATGATCCAATAATTGCACTCCAAGGCACATGATCTGAAGTAACTCTTACACATGTGAACCAGGAAACATGTACAAAAAAGTTTGAGGGTACATTTACTGCTATTTTATCAAAAAAAAAACTAGAAAAATTATCAAATGCCAGTAAAACAGATGGATATATTGTAGTGCGTTGATTGAATCAAATACAGAGTATGGTGAAATTTCGTCAGTATGGACTGCAAATACAGAGTATGGTGAAATCATACTTAATAGGTACAATGTATACTATCTGAGTGATGGGTAAACTTATAACTTTGACTCAAGCAGTACAAAAGCAATCCAGGTAACCAAAACATTTGTATCCCCACAATATTCTGAAATAAAAAATAAAAAAAATGAAGCAAAAAAAAATACAAATACAGAGCAGTGAAAATGAATCAACTATGATTATACCAAGCATCAGGGATGAATCTCAAAACAGTATTTGACTGTTTAATACATAAAAATATATATTATATAATTCATTTACATGCAACACAAAACAGAAAAATATGTAAGATAGCAGTCTTCTTGAGAAAGAGAGGGATAAAATTAGAAGATGAAATCTAGAGAGTAGGCAATGTGTTATTGTTTTTAAATTGATTAGTCCATTCAAAAAGTTCATTTTATTTTTAAAGTGTTAACATATCATATGTATCATTTTTATAACACTTCTTTATGCAAATCCAATAATTAATGACTTGGTTGCTAAATAAATGTTTTGGGAAAAATTCCTCAAACTGTCAGAATCCTGGGTTCTAGCACCAAAGATGTCAGGGTGGGAGTCTGCCCTCGGTTCTTGGTGTGCTCTTGGCCAAAGAATGACCAGACACACCAAGGTGTCAAGTCTAGACTATTATCCTGGTCCTCTGACTCCTTTCTTAGAAAAATCACCAGCAAGGCCAAAACGACAGAATATCCTCAGGCAGGGAGCAGTTTCACAAGAGCGGCTCTTTATTGTAAAATAAAATGGGTTTGTCTCTGTGAATGGAGAGAAATAGACCAACTCACTCACCTACTGCCCCACTCACTCCTGACTTCTCCGATTGTTTCTTTTTATTAGCTCAGTCTGGAGGAGGGCCCTTAGGTTACTCCAAGTCACTTTCTAAATCTTATTATGCCTGGGCTGGGGAATTCCTAGATTGATAAAGCATTCCCTCCTTCCTGAGGTGTAGCAGTTGTTTGGGATAGGATTAAGGGTGGATGGGGCAGCACCAAAATGGAGTGCCTGCCCCTATCCTTCCCAGGTGAAACAATTGCTTGAAACAGCAGCAAAACAAGAAACCCTTGTCTGAGAAGAGCTGGAGATCCTAACTATCTACCTAACAAAACCATGTTTTCTCCTGCTCTCATACCACAAAAATCAACACAGAAGACTTCTGTGACCAAATGTGAGGGGTTTTCTACACACACCAAGAAGCAGATACCAGCTGGGCATCCTCTAATTCAATTCCAGCACTATCTACCCAGAGATAGTGTCAGGTCCCACAAGAGAGAGCTCGGTCCCTAAGACCAATCCCTTCTTCCGAAGTCCAGGCCTCCAGAACTTCTGAAAGACCAGCTTCAAGTCAAGGCTCCCATGACTCCCTCTTTGGGTTTGATTAATTTGCTGGAGTAGCTCACAGAACTCAGGCAAACACTTATATTCACCAGTTTATTATTAATATAAAGAATATTACAAAGGATCCAGATGAAGAGATGTGTAGGGTGAGGTATGGGGGAAGGGGTGTGGACCTTCCATACCTAGGCATGCCACCCTCCAGGAACTTCCACGTTTTTCCCTATCCAGAAGCTCTCTGAACCCTGCCCTTTTGGCTTTTTATGAAGGTTTCATTACATAGGTAGGCATGATTGACAACCATGTAGAAATGTGATTGGACAAAAGTTGCATGATCTAAATCCAACAAGGCTTATCTGAACAGATTCATCCTGGCCACTTAGTGTAGCATTCATTCCTCCACGATATGGGGCAGGGCCCTCTCTGGAATGAGGGTCTTTTGACCCACAGTCAGATTAGAGTCCTGCCTTGGGCAGGTGAAAGGAGGACAGGAGAAGCTCAGAAAGAAAGATTTTGTTATCTGAGGCCTGTTCCTGAGGACTAAAGTGCCCCAATATTATAACAAGAACTATGGAAGTTGTGAGCCAGGAACTGTAGAAGAAAAATATGTGTATATGTGTTTGTGTGTGTGTGTGTATGTGTGTGTGTATATATATATATATCAAGACATCACAATTGTGGGTCTTGTATGGAAATCTTGGTACCCACCATGATATTCTGGACATTCTGATAATTATTATCGTACGTTTCAGATCCATTTCTTTATGACTTCTGTTGTGAATGACCAAACAACTTTATTGGTGCCCATCTTTAGAAATACTGTGAATTGTCCACTAGTTGTATTAATATTAGCTTCTGATCATAGAAGTTTCTTCTAGTATCTGGTGTTATCGTCACTGTTCCTTTGTTAGTGTTCAACTTCAGGCTAATTATTGCCTGGGAAAAATGTTTGTGGTTTGTATTTTTGAGATCATAGGTTATCCTTTTTCTCTATAAACTTTCATGTCTGCCTGGCTAACATATTTGTCTATCTGTAACTAATTACACTTTGTCCAGCTCTTTCTTTTCCTTCATCAAAATGTCTTGTCTTTTTCTGCATGTTTGACACCAATGTCTATCGTTAAGTGAAATTCCTTTTATTTTAGCTAGTCTTGTTAAGAGTATTTGGCTTGTTTGAACCTAGAGAATATTTCCAATCCCTAAAAGATTTTTGCTTCAAAAATGTCACGGAGTTTCCTGTCATAAACCTAATAACTTTAATCAAGTTGCCAGTGTTCTTTCTCCAGATGAGGTCAATTTAGTGACAATGAAATTCATTTCTTCATTAAAACTGACTGTAGTTCAATACATATAATTTTTAAAACCAATGAAAGTTTTTCCCAGTGCAACTTGTTACCTCTTCCAACTAATAGTAGAGACGTTTCTACCTAATGACCATATTTGAAGGCAATTGAGACTTGACCTCATCAGAGAGTCAACAGGAAGAGGTTTTGATAAATTAGATTCAGTAATTTCTTGTCCTGTAAAGAGGCTATGATTAGGTAAGAATGAGAGATGTGGGGCCTCTCCACTTCAAATTTTCACCTCTTGTCAAAAGATGCTCTTATCTTGGCTCTTCTCAAGAGAAGTGTCTGTGGGGGTTGTACCTTTGATGGCCAGATTCTGCTAAGCTCTGGAAGCCTCCAAGTTAAATCTGTAATATGATCCCCACCCATCATCTTGCTCTTCCACAAATCATTTGTCTACGAGTAATTTCTGTGCTTGATTGTTGATATATAGAAAACTGTATTTGCTGACTATTCACTAAGGTCTTACTTGTGATTATATAAATAAAACAAAATGCTAGGAAAATTAAATTGGAAAACAGAAAAACACACACACACCATCAGGGTAATGAAAGGAAATAAATCTAAAACTGTATAAAAGTGGTCAGATGTTTGAGAAGAACAGATTAATTTTGATTAATATAGCTATCACAATGATTCTCATAATTAGTTGATACTTTTAAGAACAAGAAAATATAAAATATGATTTTGTGTTGTTATGGAGGAGTATATTT
>NW_012144966.1:14478896-14479458 GCF_000956105.1 Propithecus coquereli
CTCAAAACACAATTACACAAGGATCAGCACAATAAACACTCTCGAATGTGAAACCACTCAAAAGTTAAAGATAAAGGCTAGATTCCACAATGGCTCAAGATAGAAAACAAAGCAACAAAATGCAACCCAACAGAATGAACAGAAATTCACCCGACATATTGGTTCTCTCAATAAATGTGAATGCTTTGAACTCCCCTCTCAAGAGACACAGGCTGGCCGAATGGATAAAAAACATAACAAGCCAAGTATCTGCTGTCTCCAGGAAACGCACCTAACCTGCAAGGATTCATTTAGACTCAAAGTAAAGGGGTGGAAATCAATATTTCAAGCAAATGGAAGCCAAAAGAAGGCTGGTGTGGCATTTTTGATCTCAGACAACGTGGTTTTTAAATCAACAAAAGTAATGAAAGACAAAGGGGGTCACTATATAATGGTGAGGGATACAGTTGAACAAGAAGACATAACAATTCTAAATATGTATGCACCCAACTTAGATGCACCCACATTCATAAAGCAAACTCCACATGATCTAAACAAATTGATAGACAGCAACACCATAATA
>NW_012144966.1:14479508-14481579 GCF_000956105.1 Propithecus coquereli
AGTTTTCTCACAAATGTGGAATTTGGGTAGCGTTCAGCAAGGATTATTCATTATTATTTTTCCAAATGGTATCAGCTACAATAGCTTGACTGGAGCTAAAGGATCTATTCTCAAGCAAGTTCATTCATAGGGCTGACATGTTGATGCTGGCTGCTGACTGGAAGCTCATTCAAGCCCTGCCACCAAGGGCCTTGGTTTGTCGCCCTGTAGACATCTTGATGGGGTTCTCTGTGCTCCTCATAGCATGTTGACTGCTTTCTAAGAGCTAGTTTTCCAAGAGACAGGAAGTGGAAGCTGCTAGTCTTTTATTACCTGGGCTCAGAAACTGTGCATAACTTATGTTCCATAATTTTGATAAAACAGTTGCAAAGCCACCCTGATTCCAGAGGGTGGCACATAGACCCCACCATCTTCAGTCTACTACAATATTTAAAGATAGATATTTGGGAGGGGAGGAGCCAAGATGGTGGACGAGAAAAGCTGCCAGTCAGAATGTCTCTGCAAAAAACACGAATTTTAGAAGAAAGAGAAAAAAATAAGCTAGCAGAGAAACATAGATCGGGTGAGGGTCGGAAGGAAGGGTGCCTGAAACTACAGGATACTCCATGGGAAGACGTTGCAGAGAAGAACTGGAAAGACAAACGTCCCGAGAGGCTTGGAGACCAGCGACGAGGGTAGGTGGAATGGTTAACTTTCCCCTTCCTTGTATCTAAGACTGCTGGTGGGCTCCAGAGCGGCTGGAGAGACCTGCTGACACCAGCCCAGAGACGGCTGACAACAGTAAGCAGTGGCCTCTTGCGAACTCAGACCCGGGTTCCCAGACCCATCGGGGCACCTCCCCGGGCAAAACCTGAGCCTATAGGCAGACGCCATAATGCTCCATTCTCTCCTTCCCCCTCCCTACCCGTGGGTTCCCAGAGAGACAATTTAGCCGTCACACGAAGAATCTCCAAGGAACGGGACTTTCCTTTTGGGGCCCTACAGCAGACTGAAGGGTACTCAGACTGCGAGTTCCCTACCCACCAGCCCTCCCAGGTGCTGCTTGCCTGGGGACTCCAGGAGATCAGGGCAAATACCAAGGTGGAGTGAAATCGATCCAGCTTGGGCACCCTGCAGGTGATTCAAGATCAACAACCCTCCCCCTGGCAGGGTCAGGGATTGATCTCCAGGGCCCAGGGGACAGGCCTGCAGACCAGACCCCATACAGCCAGGTCACGATCGCACTGCCATGGCCCACAGAAGAGAGATCTGTGAAAGAGCCTACTGAGGATTGTGTGCCATAAGGGGCAGATCAGCGTGCCAGAGTGGCAACTCTCCTCCCAAGCGAGGGCTGTGCACCCAGCTCAGGCTATGATACTGGGTAGGGAACCTCCCGGCCCACGTCACAGCCAGGGGAGATCCATCAGCATGGGGTCCCGCTTGCTGGCAGAGGCCTGGGAGAGGACACAGAGAGAGGGAGATTGGAGGGGAGCGAGACCTGCTCCAGAGTGTGGGTTTTGGACAGCTCCACCCCCCCAAACCCTGACTTTCAGCTGAGTGGAGCCATTTCAGCCCCTCCCACAGCTCTGGACAGAAACAAAGAGCAGACCTTTGACCCTGCTAACAGCAGTTGTGGAGCCTGAGGGCAGGCTTACCCAACCCAGCCTCACCCAGACTCACTCCCCCCACTGAGGTGGAGAATAAGGACACACTAGGAAATCCCAGGGCCCCACCCAGCACCTGAGGCACAAGAGGGCTTCTCTAGAGGAATAAGAGCTAGCTACAGGACCCAAAACAGCACCGCAGCTTGCTCATCCCAGCAAGTGCCACCTACTGACAGGGAGATCATCCTGAGCACCCTTTTACTGCATCTACTGATTGATCATAAAGGGTGTGGTCGAATCTCACCCACAAACACCACCTACTGGCTCAGAGAGTAAACAGGGCGTGTCATTATCCAAACTAAAATCTAAAGGCAAGAAGAAACAACTGATCCAGATGGGAAGTAACCAGCGAAAGAACTCTGGAAGTATGAAGAATCAAACGGAAAGCACACCCCCAAAGAGGAAAAACAGCTCCCCAGCAACGGACA
>NW_012144966.1:14493712-14494936 GCF_000956105.1 Propithecus coquereli
TAAGTTACTTGGTATTCTATTACGTTTCTCTCTCCCAAGTGTCTCATCTAGGTGTATCCTATGTCAGAATTCTTACTGCAGAAAACCATACTTGTGGTATAATCTAAAATTCCATAAGAAATAACATGCCCAGATACTAATATTGTACTTATCATACCAGGTACCATTCTAAGTATTTTATATATATTAACACTTTATTATCCTTGATATACCAATGAAATTGAAATTTGCAGAGATTATAAAATTTGCACAAGTTTACGTAGGTAATGGTGTAAGATTTAGTACTTAATCCCACAGTTTGGTTACCAAGTCAGTGTTTTTAACCATCACCACACTATTGTTATCTATCTACTTACCAATACTCAAGTCATCCTCTTAGGGTATCAGGCAACTGTTGACCTCATTCCGTCCATGACAAATGACCCAGACCTTCTCTGTACTTGTTTGACTTTATCTTGCGATTCCAAGGTTCTTCTCAGAAATTTTAATTGTTTTAGATGTTTGTTTTATTACCTTTACAAGATTAATTCCTCAGTTCTGATGAGTTTCACTGTTAATTTATACAATTCATATTTATCAGAAATTCTTCAGTATACCATTATGCTTCTGGCTTCTCTTACTTTTCCAATGACTTTATATTTCTCTGCTTATTTTAAAATACTTATTCTCTTATTTCAATGATATTAGGAATAAAAGGATAACTAAATGAGTTTAAACAGTCATATGAACCAGAAAACTCCCCCTGAGCTTTACAATAATGTGGTCAAGTCCCAAAAGAGTTGCATTGGAATTTTGATTGAAGCCATCACTAATAGTATATTTACTTAATGATACATGACACTGTCTTAAAATTTATCCTTTCCTTTAAAATAATGTGTGTGCGAGTGTGCACACATAAATGTGTCTGGATAACCAGTGTTCTACATTTTTCAGTGAAATTATATGAGTATTGTCATGAAATATATTTCTGTTTTTTTAAACAGAAAGCATAACATTTTACTCTTAAATATACATGCTTAAGTCTTCCATTAGCAAATATAATTGAACATCTGCTAGTTCCTCTTATAAATGCTGAGTATATAGCAGTGAAAATGACAAAGAAATTCCCTGCCATAATGTAGCTTACTTCTAGTGGGGAAATTCTATAACCCATCTTCATTTAAAAAAAAAAAATCAACTTTGTACATACAAACATGCAGACTAAACTAAATTAAAGCATCTGAT
>NW_012144966.1:14498548-14499558 GCF_000956105.1 Propithecus coquereli
AAAAGACATTTTATAAAAAAGACATCTGCACTCAAAAGTTTATAGCAGCACAATTTATAATTGCAAAGATATGGAATCAACCCAAGTACCCATGAATATATGAGTGGATTAATAAAATGTGGTATATATATTTATATACCATGGAGTACTATTCAGTTATAAGAAACAAGAGTGATACAGCAACTCTTGTATTATCCTGGATAGAGCTGTAACGCATTCTATGAAGCAAAGTATCACAAGAATGGAAAAACAAGCACCACATGTACTCACCATCAAATCGGTATTAACTGATCAACACTTAAGTGCATATATAGTAATAACATTCGTCGGGTATCAGGTAGATGGGAGCGGGGAGGAGGGGATGGGTATATTCACACCGATAGGGTGTGGTGCACACCATCTGGGTCATGGATGCGCTTGAAGCTCTGATTCAGGTGGGGCAAGGACAATATACATAACCTAAACATTTGTAGCCCCTTAATATGCTGAAATAAAAAAAAATGTATTTGACTTTTCTTTGTTGAAAAGTTTTTGATTATTGATTCAATCTCTTTATGTGGTATAGGTCTATTGATATTTTTTATTTTTTCTTGAGTCAGATTAACTAATTTTTGTGTTTTGAGGAATTTGTATTCTATAGTTATGCTACATTATATAATTTTCTGGAATATAGTTATTCATAGTATTGTCTTTTAATCCTTTTTAGTTCTGTAAGGTTAGTAGTAATGTTTCCAATTTCATTTTGGATTTTAGTTATTTGCACTTCTCTTTTTTGTTCTATATCACTATAGCTAAGAGTTTGTCAATTTAGCTGATTTTTTCAAAGAACCAACTTTTGGTTTTATTGATTTTTCTTCATTATTTTTCTATTCTGTATTTTATTTATCTTTACACTAATCTGTACTATTTCATTTCTCTGCTAGCTTTGGGTTTAGTGTGCTTTTCTTTTTCTAGTTCCTTCAAGTGTAAAGTTAGGTTATTGCTTCCAGATAGTTCTTCTTTTTTTATTT
>NW_012144966.1:14500748-14502914 GCF_000956105.1 Propithecus coquereli
TAATGCACTACAAACTTTATATACTAAACTATTAAAGAAGAGGCTAAGGAAAAACAGTCCATGGATTTGCTAGGTCTGTAACTTGAGACTCCAAATTCATTCTTATCTTTTGTTTATAACCTTGAAGCCAGCTTTCAATTTAACAAAGTCAATCTTTATACAGGATCTAATTTTTAAAAACACAATGTTAGGAAACACTGTAGTAATAGAGAATTACCTTTCACAATTCAAAATTTTATTCAATTCACTTTTAATCATGGAAGTTAAGCTTGCCAAAAGAATAGGTTTCCATTGCATAGGCAATCGATAAATATCTGGCCCTCCCTGCCTTTCCCCATAGTCTTCTGTTAAGATTGGCACCCAGCAGAGGATTGGCATGAAATCACAATATGTAGTGACATCGATTTCTCAGTGTGCTGGGTGTCGTTGAGGGAGAAGGCCCAAGTGGAGAAGGGAGTGGAAAGGAAAAAGAATAGAGACTCATAAAGTTGAAGCAGAGTAATATCCTTTTCTCAACAGGAAACTAAGAGTGAGTCTATAGAGAGCTATGGGTGTATCCACTCTTCTTGAGTCAAGGTAAAGTTTAAGAAACAAAGGGAATCTGTTCTGTTGTAAACAGAATAGATTACATATCTATAGAGGTAAAAGCATCAAGAGAGAGCCATTGAAATCCAGCCATTTGGGTAACTTTGCCTAGCATAAACAGTGGAGACAAAATAAACATTCAGATCCCCTGGAAATAGGAGTTGACAGAAAAAGAGAGAACATCAAGTAGACTTGGAGCAGATGGCTGAGGTCCTTGGCAATATCTCATTCTCAAAATATCAGTTCTTTGGAAGGAGTAATCAATCTTTTAGTAACCTAAAAGAGAAGACTTAGCTATTTTCCCTGTAATTTCCTTTAATTTGGGGGAGATATTTATTAACATGACACAAATCGATTATGGCTTTATCAATTTTTCTTTACATGTTTCAAAGTTATGTTGTATTTATTTCGCGCTAGTTTCAAAACTTTCTGTAGAACTTGGAAAGCCTTCCTTCATTGTCTTCTCATATCCAGTCTTGCAGTTGATGGTTTCTCTTTCCTTAGGTAGTGTTGGTAAACTTTTTCTACACCATCAGATTGGAAATATGTTCTGTCTAAATTTGGGAGGAGAGGGTTGAGTGGTCTCTGTTGCAACTTCTCAATTCTGTCTTTGTAGTGTGAAAAGAGTCATAGACAATATATAAATTAATTTCTTTGTCCCAGTGAAATTTTATTTACAAAAACATGCAGCCTGTGGGCTATAATTGTAGTTTATTGACTCTTATCTTTAGAAGGCAAGGTCCTCCTCTCCCACAAAAGCATTTAGGATTTTGTTTGTTTTGTTTAAATTCTTAGTTTTGCAGTTACAAGGATATGGCTACATGCAGATTTTTTTCTTTTATTAATCCTGTATGTCACTCCTTTCCCAAGATTTGAGCTTTCATTTTGGAAAATGTTCTGCTACCAGAATGATGACTTTCTCTGCCCATTCTTTCAATTCTATTCTTTTGTTATTAAGAGTAGTTGAAGTTCTTGAAGTTATTCATCATATCATATAACTTTTCTGTTTTATATTTAGTTTTTCTTTGGTGATTAGGAAAAATAATTCAGTCCTTTCTTTTATCTCACTAATTTGAACTTTATTTGGGTCAAATCTGGTATTCACTACTTCATTTTTTTTTTTAACTTTAGATTTATTGTGGTTTCTTTTTCACAATACCCTATTGAAATAATTCTATTTTCTCTATTTTTATTTATTTGGGCAGGCTAATTTTCTGTTTATTGTGTTTGGTGTTTCACTTTCTTTGCACTGAGTATAATAAAATTCTTATTCTTAATCATTTGTTATATTTGTAAATTATTGTATAGGCAACATAGTACTTGTGACTCGAATGTATGAATGAGAGTTTAAATGAGTCCTATTCACCATTCAGTGAAGTTTAGGCATTCACTCCAGAAGGCTTCCTCCTACTGATGGGGGAGCACATTGTGCAACTAGGGCAAAGTATATCAGTGGTTTTTATTCTGGATAATGGGTATTTCTTTCCTCTTGGCAGTCCTAAGTTACTTGGTATTCTATTACGTTTCTCTCTCCCAAGTGTCTCATCTAGGTGTATCCTATGTCAGAATTCTTACTGCAGA
>NW_012144966.1:14502964-14504440 GCF_000956105.1 Propithecus coquereli
GTATCCCAAGAATGGAAAGACAAGTACCACATGTACTCCCCATCAAATTGGTATTAGCTGATTAACACATAAGTGCACATATAAGAATAACATTTATTGGATGTTGGGCAGGGGGGAGGAGAGGAGGGAAGAGGGAGGAGGGGACAGGTATATGCATACACAAAGAGTGCAATGCGCACCACCCAAAGAATGGACATATTTTAAACTCAGACTTAGCGGGGGAGTGGGGGCAAGGGCAACATACATAACCTAAACATCTGTACCCCCAGAATATGCTGAAATAAAAAAAAATAGATATTTGGAGGTGCCACCCTTAGCTATGCATGTAATGAGACATTTCACCTGTCACAGCCACCTCATGGTGGCTCTGCTTTGGCCTGTGGTTTATGCTTTATAGGGCCCTGAAACTCAAACGCTTTGGCAGTGTCACCAGTACCTTGTGGGCAATAGGTAGTAGTGAATTCTGCATCTAATTGTTGAAGTTGATATCCAGGTAATAGAGCATCTTCTTGGCCAACCCCAGGGCATTAAGAAGTACAGGCAAGTACCTATTATGCTCATTGTTGGTGAAGATCATGGTGTGTTCATCTGCCTGAATCATGCTCCTCCTTCCATGGAGTACTTCCCACTGATAGAAGGCAGGTCGCGAGTTCTGGCAAACCAAGGGCCTTTCAAGTTTTCCTGAGTGTAGAGAACCAACATCTTGTACATCTGCCTTAGTTTAGGTTGCTAAAACAGAGTAGCATAAACTGGGTATCTTACAAATAACAGAAATATATTTCTCACAGTTCTGAAGACTGGAAGTCCAAGATCAGTGTGCCAGCATGGTCTAGTTCTGGTAAGGGCCATCTTTCTGGTTGCATACTGCCAGTATTTTGTTATATTCTTATACAGTGAAAAGAGGGCTTGAGAACTCTCTGAAGTCCCTTTTACAATCCCATTCATGAAAGATCCACTCTCATGACCTAATTATTACTCAAAGGTGTCACCTCCTAACACCATCACAAGGGAAGTTAGGATTTCAACATATGAATTTTGGCAGGAAAAAACATTCAGTCCATAGCAATACCTATAATCTATTGAAGCAAATCAGATGCAAAATTCTGATACACTTTCATAGAAGGATTAGTCATAATACACATGATACGTCTAGCCAATTTATGCAAACAGCGGTTAAATATTTGAGGTCTATATTCAATGATTTCTGAATTCAATTTCTGGTTCCATATTTTTCTAATTGTGTGATGTTATTGGTAAAACAGAGATTAAAATAGATTTTACTTTGGGTTATTATAAGGAATAGATAAGAAAAGGCATACAAAGAATATAGCACCACATAGTCAATATTATAATAAATGTAAGTTTATTAATCTAATTATGATAAGGAGTAATGTAAATCACAGTACACCTCTGTAAACTATATCTAATCTCATGCTTTTCAATGGTGTTTATATTCTTTTTAAAGCAATAGTTTAT
>NW_012144966.1:14515695-14516975 GCF_000956105.1 Propithecus coquereli
GTTGTTGCTGTGATTGCCTTTGGGGTCTTCTTCATAAATTCTTTGCCTAAGCCAACGTCTAGAAGAGTTTTTCTAACATTGTCTTCTAGAATTCTAAAAGTTTCATGCCTTAGGTTTAAGTATGTTATCCATTGTTAGTTGATTTCTGTGAGAGATGAAAGGTGTGGATCCTGTTTCAGTCTTCTACATGTGGCTATCCAGTTTTCCCAGCACCATTTATTGAATAAGGATTCTTTTCCCCAGTGTATGTTTTTGTCTCCTTTGTCAAACACTGGATGGCTATATGAGGATGGTTTTATATCTGGGTTCTCAGTTCTGTTCTGATGGTCTATGTCCCTGTTCTTGTACCAGTACCAAACTGTTTTAATTACTATAGCCTTGTAGTATAGTTTGAAATCTGGTAAATTGATGCCTCCCGTTTTGTTCTTATTGCCTAGGATTGCTTTTGCTATACGGGGTCTTTTCTGGTTCCATACGAAGCATAAAATTATTTTTTCTGCATCTGTGAAAAATGATGTTGGTATTTTAATAGGGATTGCATTGAACTTGTAGATCACTTTGGGTAGTATAGATATTTTAACCATGTTCATTCTGCCGACCCATGAGCATTGTACGGTTTTCCACCTATTTATGTCCTCTGCTATTTCCTTCCTCAGTCTTTCATAGTTCTCTCTGTAAAGGTCTTATATCTCCTTAGTTAAATATATTCCTAGGTACTCTATTTTCTTTGTTGCTATTGTGAAGGGTATTGAGTCTTTGATTTGGTTCTCAGTTTGACTGTTATTGGCATATATTAGAGGCCCTTCTATGAGCTGTAAGGCAAAAGAAACAAGTAGCATACAAAGAAAAACCCATCTGAATAATGCCAGACTTCTCAACTGAAACCTTATAAGCAAGAAGAGACTGGGGCCCCATTCTCACTATTCTCAAACAGAATAATGCCCCACCTAGAATCTTGTACCCTGCAAAACTGTTTTGTATATGAAGGAGAAATAAAGACATTCTCAGAGAAGCAAAGACTGAGGGAATTCATTAAGACAAGACCAGCCCTCCAAGAAGTACTCAAAACAGTTACACACGCATCAGCACAATAAACACTCACAAACGTAAAACCCCTCAAAAGCTAAAGATCAAGGGCCAGATACCACAATGGCTCAAGAGAGGAAATAAAACAACAAAGTTCAACCCAACAGGATGAACAGAAATTTGCTCCACCTATCAGTTCTCTCAATAAATGTGAATGGCTTGAACTGCCCACTAAAGAGACATAGGCTGGCTGA
>NW_012144966.1:14517890-14528481 GCF_000956105.1 Propithecus coquereli
TATATATATAGTTATCAAAGTGACAGACTGATAAAAGAGTGAAACTCAATGTATGAATATGCAAATCATAGAAATTTGAGTTGGAATGGATTGACTTGCCATTGAATAATGGTTTGGGAAATAACATTCATGAAGGGATGAGATTTGATTGCTGAAGGAGTTAGAATGTGAAGTTAGGGACAAAATGCTTAAAGGATTGAAAGCATTTATTACAAGAGTGTTGGGTTTGACCCATATTCTAGAATGTCATCTCAAGATAAACTTGAATATATTTATATTTGGAACCATA
This sequence comes from Propithecus coquereli, assembly GCF_000956105.1. Lineage (NCBI taxonomy): Eukaryota > Metazoa > Chordata > Mammalia > Primates > Indriidae > Propithecus > Propithecus coquereli. The sequence goes on from NW_012144966.1 coordinate 14,518,180, forward strand.
ATTAGTTATATAAACTATTCACCTGTATTCAAAATGTTTAAGCTCTATCAAGGCTCTGATGTACTTTACCATGCTGAAAAAGAGAATTTGGGATCCTGTCAGAGAATTCTCATTTGACCCAATACGAAAAATAAATCCTAAAATTTGATTAATGCCCATTCTCCTCTAGGACTGTAGTCACTTATCTCACCTATATTTCCTCTTTTTCTTTATCAGTGACTATACCTTTTCCAAATCATTCAATGAGTCAAAGTCATGAGGTTTATGATGCAGTGAAAAAGTCAGCTGCTCTGAGATATAATCAATGTTCAAAGAGCTTTTCCCTATGTGCTCAAGATTCATGGCCTGGTGCCCAGTTAAGATTACCTAAGATGGACAGACTATGTCATCACCCAGAATTCTGATTTCTGGTAGGCATGCTAAGTCAGAAAGCCATCAACATTATCCTATTACCTTACTCATCCATGGCCACACAGTGACCTCCTCTATTGAAGAATCAATGTTTAAAATCACTACTCATCCTTTCCAGTTGCCAAATGCCTATCTACAAAAGAAATGCATTATGTAAGTTAGTCATCTGCTTGTGATTTTGGTATTCAATATGGCAAAGTGCCAGGCTGACTCAGAGCCAATTCAGTAACCAAGGTTTTAGAAAATCACTTGACATGTAAACATATTCAAATCCTCTAATCGTTCCAAACTGTGCATTTGAAGGAACAACTTTATATATTTCTGCCACTTTTTGACCTTCAAGCAAACACATGGTACTTTTGTCCTCAGTTTTCTCCTTTACGAAATAAAGGATTTGGACTGTATACTATGCTAGACCCCTTCAGGGCCTATACTTTGGTGGTTCTTCTTTCCAGTTTTGATGAAATTTTATTGTTGATTTTGTCAAATGAAGGAGGCAGATCTCAACAGTTACTGCAATTGACATGGCTTACTATTTCAGAATTTTCTCCCGGGCTAAAAAATCCCTCACAGTTTATTCTTCATATATTTAGTAAAAGATGATCCAGAAAATCTAAAGATACTAGTAAATTAATTTTAAGGGATATTACAAGTGGACAGCACCGTCCCAGTAAACCCTTAGCAACTGTTTGAGCAAGAGTTCACCATGTTAAATGAATAAACCAAAGTTTCCTTAGGCAGAATTAGTATGGTTTGAACTTTTGCCTTCCCAATGTTGATAGAAAAAATAATATATACTTAAAAGTAGTATGTTTTCAAGGCATCGACTTATGGATCACAATGCTCTCTTGATATCAAAATAAGTATTGCCTGGTTATTTATAAAGAAAATGCTATAGAATATCATTTAGACCTCAATTTTGAGAGAAATACTACTTTTAATTGGAAGACTAGCAGTCCAACTGTGTCATTGACAAAGAATAAAACTGTAGGGGAGAAAAACTCTACACTCTCAAGTTCAGGCCCTTGGGACCTGTGAATTAAACTAACATAATGCAGATTAATAGGAGAAACTAATTCATTTATATGCATAAAAGAGCTTACAAAAGAAGTAACTTACTAAATGGTTAAAGTTAGAATCTTATATACCTAACTTAGTAGGAAAAAGGGAGGGGAGAGAAAGGGTTCCACAGGGAGAAAAAATGGTTTTTATTAGGAAAGACAAATAGGTTTTCTGGAGAACAAACAGGAAATAAGAAAGTTTATGATAATGTTTGTTATGCAAGTATGAGCGGCCTTTCTATGTTTTTTATGACCATCAAACTCCCCTGGAGAGGGAATTTATGGTAGAGTTACCCTGGGTCCCCTTTCTGTGAGTAAAGCCACCCTGAAGAGAGAATTTATGGCCCCTCATTTCTCAGAAGTTTCTGCTTTTAGTTTGATGAAGGAAGCTTTGAGAAGACTCTTTTCTGCATCTGTTGAATCTCAAATGTCTTCACCTAAAAATAATTATACCAACCTGAGGGTTCTGTGTGAGTTCTGACATTTCCTCCATTTTGAAACATCTTGAGAAGTTTCATAAATGAGATGCTTGGTTGGTTGCTGTGGAGAGAAGCTTTGGGTTAGAAGCTGTGAGGTAAGATCTGCAAAGGGAGAGAAGAACATAGATTAGAACAAGGAAAAATATGCAGAAAAGAACAAATCTAAGCACATTGTCCCATATCCCATTGAATCAGTCTTCAAGTCATGGGAATAGGTCAGTCAGTTCAGTTAAATGCTGTGCCTCATTTATTTGATGGAGAATATTAACATTTTCTTTTTAAAGGTATAAATGAGACACAATTTGTCCTTTCTGATTTACATAGAAGCAGCATTGTTTGCCCATGATTGCACAAGCTTCTCCTTGCTGGGCACTCAGTGTATCTAGAATGAGACAATTTTGGAGTAAAACAGAAGCTAAACTGCTAACTTCTGATTGGAGTGCTTCCAGAGACTTTACCCTGTTATTGAATCTTGGTTCTATGACTTTGAATCATTCTTTCTAAATCATAACTTCCAAAACTTGGAAATACGGTTCTCATCTCTAAATAGAAGTTGGAGCTGTGATACACAAGTGGGTTTTCTATGATGTCTCATTGAGCTCATCTATGTGGTGTTATTTAATCTAAAAATAAGCTCAGATTTGTAATTCATCTAGCATTTAAGGTAGAATTCCTAATGAGGGAGGGTGCCAGGTATCCAAGTTCACATTGCTCTAACCATGTAGGTGGGAACTCTTTATATTCCTTTTTTTTTAATTTCAGAATGTTACGGGAGTACAAACCTTTTGATTACGTGAATTGCTTTTGTACAGATTGAGTCAGTGTTATAAGTGTGTCTGTCCCCCAGATATTGTACTCTGTACCCATTAGGGGTGAATTCATTCATCCCCTCCTCCCCCCTCTCCCACTTGCTTGATTTTCTTGAAATTTACTACCATATGTGCACATGAGTGTTGATCTCTTAGTCCAATTTAGCAGTGGGTTCATGTGGGTTTTGTTTTTGCATTCTTGCAATACTTCACTTAAAAAGGTGGTTTCCAGTTCGATCCAGCTTGTTACAAAACGCTGTTACAAAAGGTTGTTACAATTGTTCACCAATTCTTTTTATGGCTGAGCAATACTCCATGTAGCACATTTACTACATGTAGCACATTTTATTAACTCATTCACATATCGATGGGCACTTTTTCATCCCATAAAATAAAGAGACCAGTGTTGCTAATGAACACGGTCAAACTGGAAGCTGTGACTCAACAAGTTGAGAGTTGGTGTCTTTTACAACCTCTGTCATCAGTCATGTTGGCATCCACACTTCTCCATTTTTCCTTGTGATTTGTCTCTGTCAGGTTACAAGAGCAAAACAAGTTGTGAAGTTCTGATACAGAAATCCTACAGTCTGATATTGGCAGTTATGAAGCTCAGTTTTATCACCTGGCCAAGTTAATCCAGAATTTTTGTCTTCCCATATATAATTTTTGGTATTAAGCAGCCTAATAAGAGGAACAGCTGTGCTATTCCAGATCCTGCTAACATGGCCCATAAACCAAGAGGGATAGCGAGTGACTGGAGAAATGTTTATGTCACAAAAGTTAATACTGGAACCATTCATGACATCTATGGAGGGTTTAAAGTTACCACACATGTGAAATCAAACCATGGAGTTTGATTAAAAAATTGTCTTGGTATCTTATCTAGAAAGGGTCCAGTGCCATTTCTGTTTTCAATACAAGGGAGAAAATTCTCATTCAATAACATCATCTGAGCAAAGATAGACCTTGAGCTTCCATGGAGGTTTAACAGTGCCACATCAATTTACCAGGAGAGGTGGAGGGATTTTTGTCTTCCTGCTGTGGATACCATTCCCTTTTGTACATCCATTGTCTAGTCTGGGTCCACCAGCTATTTGTATTGGCAGAAAAAAAATAGGTAGGTTCTTTTGTATCATCTAGATGTTGATATAACCCAAAATCAGATTGATTAAAATTGCCAATCTTTGGAAGACTGCTAAAAGTGGGTATTGGATTGTGCCAGAATTGTCAAAAAAGCTATAAGGGTTAGTTGAAGTGAGATACAATTTGAAAGAGCGTCCATTGTGGAGAAACAGAAGGAAGAAGAGGATAGGTTAAGACATGCAATCTCCAGACAATCTGTCAATAAATAAGATGGGGGGTTTTCGTTTAAAGCTAAAAGAGGTTTTCGAAGGTGTTTATTGCTATTATTTATTTATTTATTTATTTTGGTCAGAGAAAAGAAAAATTTCAGGGAAAACAGGTAGCGACATAGTTCTTGATCCAACATATTGGGGAAAACAGTCTACTTTGTGGCGTCATCTGCTTTGGGAGCCTGTGAGTTGCCTCTGAAAATCCTCAATGTAAGGTTGGCTGTAAGGATGGACTTTCAGTTGTCTTGGAAATAATGGTCTCGATCTATCTTAGCATGGCTTATGTGAACCTAGAAGGGATTTTTTTTTTTTTTATTTTGATGGCAGTGTAGGTGATTACCAGTACTCCAGAAGATCCCTCCGAGCAAGGTGATAGTGTATGCTGCTTCTAAAAATCTTGATATACATTTAATATCTTGTCAAAAGCAATGGTAGGACTTCTTGGTAGATGACGGACATGACATTTTTTCCTATTGATGATATGCTACAAATATAAGAGTTAGTTCTTGCGAATAGCTAGTCATGGTATTGAACCATTCACTCAAGTCCCTATAATGTTCACTCGTTTCAGGGATAAAAGTTTTAGAGATGTCAATAGTTATAGAAGCTATCAAAAATTATTTCAAAAAGTGTTAATCCATGTTTCCTCTTTGGGGTATTCTAGGGGCAATGCTTCTGGCCACTTAAGTCTATTTCTTTGACAGATTTTCCTTAGAGTTCTTTTAATGTCTAAATTTTCATCTTCCACTTGCCCTGAGAATTGGGAATGGTAGAGGGTATGAAATTTTAATGACTATCCTGCAGTTTTTGTGACCAAGTGATTTACTTCTGCTGTAAAGTGAGTTCCTTGGTCTTATTAAATCTATAAAGTAATGCCAAAATCAAAATTAATTTCAGTTGTTAGTTTCTTTACTACTATTGTGACATCAGCATGTCTAGTTGGACAGCATTCAGTCCAATCACTAAATATGTAGACAATCACCAAGGACAGGCTGAGTATCACTTATCCAAAACACTTGGGTGGAACCAGAAATGTTTCAAGTTTTTGATTGTTTTGGATACTGGAATAACTGCATTATACTGAACTGGTTGAGCATCCCTAATCCAAAAATCCAAAACCCAAAATATTCTAATGAGCATTTTCTTTGAGTATAATGACAGTGCTCAAAAAGTTTTGGATTTGGAGCATTTCAGATTTCTGATTTTAATATTAGGGATATTCAACTTGTAGTGAGAGTAATCTAAAGGCTGAGATAAATCTGTAAAGTCCATTGGGAGTGTTGCAAAGGGCAATGTCAGTTTGGAGGGTTTTCTGGGGTATTCTGCTTATCCCCAGAAATTTGGCAAGATTTACAAATAGTCTATTGGGAAATAATTAATTAGAAATTTTGTAGATTCCAGAGAAAACAAATTTTCATTTAATTCCTTCAACATTTCTTTTTTTCATGTACATATGTTGCATTCTGCTTATCCCCAGAAATTTGGCAAGATTTACAAATAGTCTATTGGGAAATAATTAATTAGAAATTTTGTGGATTCCAGAGAAAACAAATTTTCATTTAATTCCTTCAACATTTCTTTTTTTCATGTACATATGTTGCATTTGAAGAAAGATAAGTGCAAGAAAAAGGTCAAAAATAGGAACCATAGGGAGTACATTTGTTCCAATGTATAATTCTTCTGACAATTGCCTGGCACCATTTTACAATCATTTGTCTTTTTCAGATTATGCAACATCTGTCTAACAGTATTGATATCAGTGAGAGATAAAAGCAGACTTGTAAGCTAAGTGAAGAAAGTATTAGGGTGTCCATATTTGGCAGCTTGGTCAGATGTATTGTTCCCCAGAGATACAGTGTCAATCTCCTTGGTGTGTGCCAACAATAAACAATAGCAATCTCTGTAAGAAGATGAATTATATGCCCATTGGCAATAGGGGTATCAGCAGAGGTCAGGAATTCATGGGACTTTTAAATAGTGCCAACAGCATGGCAGACTCCAAAGCATATCTGGAGTATAAATAGTGGCAGTTTCCCCTTTGCCAGTGTATAGGGTGTGGTATGAGCTATAAGTTCAGTGGCTTGGGATGATTATAGAGGAGGCAAAGAGTATGTCTCAAGTGTTTCATATGGGTAAACTATGGCATAGCCAATTATTATGTTTCCCTGAGAATTTTTTTTATAAGAGCCTTCACAAAATAGAAGTCTGGGCTGTCTAAGAGGGTGTCAAAGAGATTTTTTTGTGGTCTTGAGACCACTTCTATGACTATTAGACAATCATGCAGAATAGAATGGGCCTCTCCATTATCAGGGATGGTTAATAGAATAGCTAGGTTCAGGGTGTTACAGTGATGCAAGATGATAGAGGGATTTGTTAATAGGGCCTGTTTGTAGGTGATCTTCCACTGTATAGAGAGGTGCTGTGTTTTATGAACTTGTAATAGGGCTGATACAACATGAAAAACATAGAGGTTAATGGAGGAACCTAATGTAAAGGTACTGGCTTTGCTAATTTGTATGGCAGCTTTGTCTACTGCACACCAGACATGAGAGGCATGCCTAATGCCACTGGGGTATAATTGACATGAGAAATATACCATAGAATGTATTTGTGAGGCTATCCGCTATTCTAGAATACTGGCAGTAATCCCACTAATTTCATGGCAATATGTTTTAAAAAGTTTGGCAAAATTGGATAAACCAAGAGCTAGGGGTGTGAATAATGCAAACTTTAATGCTCCAAAGGAGGCCAGTGTCTCAGAGAACCATAAAAAAAGGGTTCTGAGATTGTATCTGAGAGATGGCTATGCAAAGGGCTTAGCTATGGCAGAAAAATTGAGAACCTATTGATGGCAAAAACCTGCTGACCTAAAACATTTTTATAATTGTTTCTTTGTTCTTGTGAGAGGGATGACAAAATTGACTGAAGGCATTTTGGGGTGAGTTTTTGAGTGCCCCAAGATATTTTGTGGCCTTTATAAACAGGTCACAGTTGTTTGTACCCATTGAAGTTTAGATTCAGAGACTTTGTGACCTTGCTCAGTCAGTGCCTTCAGAGAGATTAGGGAGTCTATAAGAGCACCCTATTTAGTTTGGTAGCAAAGTAGGAGGGAATCAACATATTGGACAAGAAGGGAGCCCTAGGTAAAGATTATAGACTCTACGTCAGCTTCAAGGACTTAGGAAACACTGAGTGTGATCTCACAATAACCTTGAGGTATGTGAGTCCATGTTAGTTGTCTTCCCTTAAAGATAAATGCAAAAATAAATTGTGAGTCAGGGTGCAATGGTACTGAAAGGAAAGCTGAGCAGAGGTCAACTACTCTAAACCAGTAGAGAGGGAAGCTAGATTAGGGACTATGGGATGGTGAGGCGTCACAAAGTTTATGACTCTTAAATGTTGCACAAATCAGTAGACTTGATTTCCTTCTGAATCAAATTTTTCTCCCTTTTTCGGTGGTAAGATTAGTGTATTTCATGGTGAGGAGTTAAAGATAAAAAACTCCCTTCTGTAAAAAGGAGTCTAGTATAGTTTCAATTTATTATTCCACATTGCAAGAGAGGGGACAATGGGCTACAGATGGGAAGGATTTGTTCTCTTTCCGGGTAATGAGTATAGGTCTGCACCCAGTAATAGTCCAAGTTTATTAGCATGTGAAGCTCAAAGACTAATTGAAATATCTTTTAAATTTGGATCCTCTTCAGAGGAATTTGAATCAAGAGGGGTCTCCACTAGGGTTAGTAGAAAGGTTGAGGTTTGGTTTGAGAGCAAGAAAATAAAGATGATCTTTTCGTTATATTGTATGGCAGCATTGAATTTACATAGTATGTCTGTATCTAAAAGCTTTTCAGGTGAAGATTCAGAAACCAGAAAATCTTGGTAAGTGTTAAGAGGTCCTAAGGATATTTATTTAGAGTAGCTTGGGATATGAGTAGTAACATAGGCTGCCAGAGACTTCAACAGCTTGAATGGAATTAGAGGTGACAGGCAAAGATCAATCCTTTGAATAGATGATAGGGAAGATCAATTAAAAATCCAGTCCTGATCTTCTATTTTAATCTTAATGACGGGTTCTAGGGTGCAACTGAGGACTGGATGACCTCATTAACCGGTGGGGTTTATGAGAAATTTCCCTACAGAAGGAAAAAAAATGCACCTTCCGGGAATACCAAGGTCTGGAGTAATTGCTATTTAAGTTTCCCTTTCTCTTAAGTTCAGGGTGGTCCTTTTCCAGTGTTTTGACTTTTTACAAGATCTGCAAGTGTCTTAAGATAAGTGGGGGAGGCTTTGCAGTTGGCAAAAAAAGATGGGTGGGATTTGAGTTATTCCTAGAGTCAAATTTCTGTTTTTAAAAAGGCTTGATGAATAAAGTGAAGATTGTTGATTTTAATTCCTTCTTTTTTTCTTGTTTTCTTGCAAACAACTCTCATAGAATTGGGTAGCAGCCTTGATATACCACTAAAGGGCTGACTTACTCATCTCACCACATTATTTTGGATTTGTTACTTTATATCAGGCAAAAGATTTCAAACAAAAGTGAAAATCAAAAGATTTCTCTGTTCTGGACCTCTGCGTTTAGGGCATTGTGCCTCTGGAATGTTGGTATTAAGCATTCCAAAAAGGCTTTAAGATGTGCTCCTTCCTTTTGAATGTATAATTCCACTTTGGCTCAGTTAACCTTCAGTGGGAAGGCTTCCATGATAGCTCCTTTCAGGCCCTGAATATTGGCCTCTAATTCAGCTAATTTCTGGTCATTTGTAGGAAAGCCTGGGAAAGGGTCTGGCCATCTGTTTTCCCAGTGGAGGATTTTCTCCAGTGGGCCATCTGGCTTATTGTATAACTAAAGTACAATGAGAAGAACATCTCATAAAGCCAGTCAAGGTCTCTATGAGAAGGCCCAGTTTCTATGAGTGGCCTAGTGGAATGAGTGGAGGTTTAGATTCAGAATTGAATATGAAACTCATCTCTGCCTTTTAGACTACATAACCTTCCATATATAAATATGTAGGGAAATATATTTATTTATTTACTTTTCCTCTAAGCCTCAGGTAACTTATCTGCAAAAAAAAAACCAACAAAACAAAACATAATAATTGTTAACTCATAATATCACACAGTTTAAATGAATAATAGATATATTTTCTTATCTTTCAAGTTGTTACAGTTTTATCACCCTGGTACAACATTTACCTCAATGCTCAGTACAAATCAAGAGACATTTATTTTAGATATTTTTGTTATGTCATCATCCAATTTCCAGTATTAATTTCTATGGAGCAACAAGCAGTCCAAAATACCTGGCACTTAACCTAAAAAAAAATACTTTTTACTAAGTTTAGTTCAGCAAGGCTCAGTTGGGCTCCATTTGTCTTCTCACTTTAGAACCTAGGCTTAATGAGTGGCCACTATCCAGAATATGATGTTTTCATGGTAGAGAGCAGAAGCAAGATAGGGGCAGAAAACAATACAAATATATTTTTAATGCTTCTGTTGGGACATGGGATACTGTGATGTCTGTTCACATTCAATTAGTCAAAGGAAGTCATATGGGCAAGCACAAATCAATGAGTGAGGAGGTGTATTCTACCTACAGGAAAGTCCAGCAGGGAAGGGGAGGGATTAATGATTGTGAGGAACCAAAACAATCTACAACAATCTGTAAGGTAAAACATCTAATTGAAGGGCAGAGAGCACGTGTCTAATAAAGGTAGCTATTAATGTATTGTAATCATTATGTTAAGTTTTATTTATTAGTGCAAATGTGGTATGTGTACCAAATTCTTATCAATTACACAGACTTCCAGTCTATTCTGTAGACATTAGTAGTAAAATAAAATGCATTAAATAAAATATCATTTGGTACAGTTTTATTATCAATCTTAAGTACCATCTTTTTCTATAAATGAATTCATCTTTAAACGTATGGAGTGTAAGAAGTGGTACCTGTACTTTTTAATTAAAGAATAGTGCTCTGGTAACTGCTGGAAATATTTTACTTGGAGGGAATACAATAGAAAGAAAACAGTAATAACTTTAGAGTTTTACATAAGAAATTGGCACCTCCATCCTTAAATGCATCAGTGGTCCCCAAGTTATATTTGTGTTTGAGAGATAAGCCAAATGCCATTACTCTGACCTACAGTGATTTGTATTTTTAGAAAAGATGAAATAACCAACACTTGCATTTTTA
>NW_012144966.1:14528543-14538887 GCF_000956105.1 Propithecus coquereli
TATTTGAAGATTTTTCTTCTTCTAAGCTGCGAATTAAATTTCTTTGAGAAAATGTTGAAAGCCACACATTTACCCCATATGAAAAACTTAAGTTGTATTATTTTGAACTTAGTAAAGTGCTATAAAAATTACATATTCCCCTAAAAACAATTTGTTTTCTAGAAGTTTATTCCAATGCCTTTCATTTCGATAGGCTAAGGCTGCCGGTAGTGATGTCAACTATAGAGGAATAAAGCTCATGGGCTGATTTTGAAGTATAGCCAGCATACAAATCGGTGCATTCTAAAGATTGTTAAAGCCCAAATCAAATCTGATTTTTTAGGAGCAATATATTCCTTTGCTTGAGGCATCAAACACATTACAGCATTTCATTATTTTCCAAAAAGAATATTTGGGGAGCAATATTCTTGAACTTCAGTAATGAATGTAAGCTTAGAAATTTAAAATTTTTAGGCCTCACCCACCACTATATATAAAAATAGTTTATAATTTAGATTTTTTATTCTCATCAAAAATATTAATAAATGCTACACTATCTCATGTTTACTAAGTAATATATGGATAGGTATGAGACATATACTCATTAAAATTAAAGGAATCTATGTCTATCTATACAATGCTGCCTCCTCTGTGCCATTATAGTAGCAGATAATTACAGTAAAAATGAAAGGAGATGCCATAGTCATTATTATTTTAGAAATTCTCATTTCCAGAAAATTTGGCCTATTGGCTTATGCAGAAAAATAACTTGAACAATGTGAAGAAACAATGCTGCAAATTAAGATTATACAAAATTACCCTTAGACTCATAATAAACTTGGAAACTGATGAAATTGCAAATAATAAGGCAATATGTTTTAATATATTGACTTTTTCTTAAAATCCACAGTAAACATTAGACAAATTTATAACTTAATAAACATTAAAATTTTCAATTTAATAGATTAAAGGCATGCAGTTTATTTATGATGATATAACTATATGCTTATATTAATAGTTACAGACATGACAAGAATGCTTCTCGAGGAGCCAGCAATGTAATTTAAGTCTATCATCTCTAAACTGTTCACCTAATGAGAGTTCAGAGCTTTAGTCCTTCTGCTCTTTATCTGCTCTTAATCAAGGCCAATATTTGAAGAGAAGGCTGCGAGAAGTCATTTGTATGAGCAAAGAAGTTGAAAGCTGCTGTGTTCCTGGGGCTGGTAGTTTTACAAGTCTTGCCTCAGTGGATTGCTTCTTTGTATTGAAGTTTGCATGTGATTAGTGGCACAATGAGCTTGTGATGGATATAGACTGTTATTTAGTTGGGCATTTTGTCCTTGGAAAACCAAAGCAGCACTAGAGTGTGGCTCAGACAAAAGGAGGCTATAATGTGAATCTTTAGTATGTTCCTGTAGACTTTGAGAAGAAAATGTATTTTTTACTTGTATTTCTTCTTTCTTGTTACTTAAATTATAAGATGCTAAAGGTCATTGAAAAAGAGTCAAGGAAGCCCAAAGAAATTCTCCAACTTCACATGCTTCAAACTAACTCACTAGAGTAGGAGCCTACACAAGGCCTGTGTGTAGATGGTGAAGAAAGTATTACAGCGTCTCCAAAAGCCAACATTCTTCTAAATGCTATTCTTCTAGTAACTTCTTACTTCTTTCACTCCAAAGATAAAGAGAGATCATATAGATTAAGTTCAAGGATGCTTTAGGGCCATAGAGCTAGAACTAGAGCTTTAGGCATACAATTTTAAAAAGTTGAAAACGGATTATGAGAGGAGAGCTCTGCTTTTGTATTTGTCTTCTTTGCATCATATTCATTCTGTATGTAACCCAGTGTAGCAAGACTATGTGGGATCTTTGGAAGAAATCTGATCTTCTGTTCCATATGGTGCTTTCCTTCCTATCTGGATCTGTGAGGTAGAGAGAGGTGAAACAGATTCATTATCTGCATTGAATTGCTAGTTATTTGAATTACTTTCTTGCAATTTTATTCTCTTGGTTGCCTCAATTAATTGCTTTCATTATCCCTATTTGTCTTCTTTTCTTTTTTCTATTTCTTTTTCATTTTATGTGTTTTCTAAACAGATTTTATTTTTTAGAGCAGTTTTAAGTTCACAGCAAAATTGAGTGGAAAGTATAGAGAGTTCCCAAATAACTCCTGACTCCATGCACACACAGCCTCCCCAACTATCAAAATCCCACACGAGAGTGGTACATTTTTTACAATCAATAAACCTACATTGATATGTCATTATCACCAAAAGTGTATACTTATATTAAAGTTCACTCTTGGTGTTGTATATTCTATGGGTTTTGAGAAATGTCAAATGTTACTTTTTAGAGTAACCTAACCACACTGATACATATGTGTAGGTCTATTAATATTCGGGTATGATCTTGAACATGGTGATGACAAAAATGGAATATAATGGTAACTGGACATGCTATTTATGGAAAACTTTTCTTCTTGTCCTTTAATGGAAGATATTCCCAAGATTGGGGAGGAGACAGAATTGAGTGGAGTCTATTAAAGGCAATATAAACTCTCTGTGAAAGATTTCCTTTCTAACTCAGGCTTAAACTATGGCATTGTCTGGCCTCCACAGAAGCTAGTCACTGTGGTGACTTATAAAATGTCTAAGATATTATGAATCAAAAGCCCTTTGTTGGCTTTGAAATGCCCAAGACCTGTCGGAACAATAGTCATTGGAGGAATGCATTCTAGTATTGGTGACACCCTGTGTCATATTTTCTCCTTACTCTTTGCCCTATTATTCTACAATATGTTTATTCATTTTACAAAATTCAGCTCATATATCACCTTGTTAAGGAAGTTTTCTCTTACTGCTCTACCACGACAGAGAATCACTCCTCATTGTCTGCTTTATACATAATCCTGTTAGTGTACTGCATACTAATTTCTTTGTTTACATGAGCATCGCCTATAATAGATTTCCTTAGTTGAAAGCAAGAGGTTTCATCAATCTCTGTATTACAGCACAAAATATAATGTCTTGTCTACTGCATGTGCTCAATAAATAATTTTTTATTTGAATTAGCTAATGGTTACATTAAGCTTATTTTTTATTCCCTTTAGTTGAGACTTACCATGATTTCTCCATGTGGTTTTTCTATTATATCACAAAAGCATTCACTGTTAAGATAAACAAAGAAAATGTGACATTAGTTTTTCTATAATTGATCTAATAGTTACCGTAAGCACCACCACCCCAGCTAGATAACTCAAGAAAATTAAATATGGTCCACTTCTCAGTTCAATTCAGTAATTTAAGCAGTTTCTTCTGATAACCCAGTCCTACTTTCATGGTTCTACCAAATGTTAAGTCTGAGATTTTTACTATGCTTATTTTCAAGATAGCATTTGGATGTATGGTAGAGATGGGTCTTTCAAGACTTCATGGTTTATATGACCACACTAGTCTCTGCTACAGAGGCAGTAATCTGGTCTTTTTCTTGGACTAGTGAACAGTATAAGCTGCTCTTATAAGCTGTTTGGGGTTTTTTTGGGGGGGTGTGGGGGGGTGGTCAAGTGTGAGCTAGTATCCAAAGCTGTGATCTCTATTTCTAACCATTGGTTTTCATCTATTAACTCCTCATTTATTTCAGCTTCATCATGTGGTCTTAGCACTTTCTCAGTATTATCAAAGTATAATTTTCAATGAATTAAAATAAAATTCTCAGACACACCAAAAATATATGATGAAGATGTGTTTAAAATGTTTTTAACTTATTATATGAGAGAAACAGCAAGATGGTAAAGCTTGTTGAAAGAAAAATTCAATAAATGTAAATTAATATAGGCATTCAATAAAAAATGCTGAGATAAGTTTTCTAATAGATAAAAATTGTTCCTCATCCTTCTATACAATGAAATTATAATTTTTGTGGTATCTTTGTGACTGAAGAAAAATCTACAATTAAACATATTACTTTACTAAGTCTAGGACCTAATAAGGAGTAAATAATATAATAAAATGGTACACTCTTGGAGGATTAAATAATTTTTGGGTAGACATGTTAGACAGTTCTTAAATATAACATCATAAAGGCATACAGTAATCCCTTTGTCTTATTTCTAAGTTTCAGATAATTTCTATTAACAGTGACCAAACCCTCTATGGACTTTTGATTACATTCATTGGACCACACCTGAATTTCTGGATTCTTACCACGCCATGTGTAGGCCATAGAAAATCAGAAGGTGTTTTTCCAAACTCACCTAACAGTTCCCAGTCATAGCTGCTGTTGCCCTATTGCCTTTTAATACATAAAAAATGTTTGTTCATAGTGTTTCTCCAAATATTTTGTAGCCCTCCTCTTTCAGATCTCCATAAAATCTCCATAATCTCATTTTGGGTATCTGACTCTCACTATATCTATCTTCATGTTTCTGCCATACTTCTTCTATTTTCAGTATCAACTTGATTAGAGTCAGAGTGAGGCCAAGAGAGGTGATAAAGAAGAAAACTCATTCAAGTAATCCCTCTATTTTCCTCAATCTTAAAGGCGATTAACACTGTCAGATTCCTCTTTTTTTTTGGACCATTCTCTATGTAAAATGTATAATCAACTACACCAGACCCAGGTATCTATATATCAATAAAGCCATTTAGAAATTATTACCCCTTAATTCTTATTTCCTCCCCAAATTTTGTATTTCAAGAATGTAGTTTCATCAAATATCACAGAAATCAGCCTCAAGTCCCAAACACCTTCAGTGACTTCATTGTTGAGTCTTCACATTTTATAGACCTTTAAAGCCATTACCATATTTTTTGATGCTTTCCTAAGATTCTAATTTCTTATTTAGGTAAATAAAAAAAGATATGTTATACTCTGGTCTCTCTCTAGATTTATCTCTTAGCATTTTCCTCATCACACCCTTTTCTCTGACAAAAATAAGAGCTTTCATTTTTGTCCATGTGCTTCTGAGTTTGGCATGGTTATCCTGTTTGCCTGGAACCCACTTCTCCAACTCTTCTTGCTAAATCTTAGTCATCTTTCTTTTTCAGCATAAGAATGACTTCCAGAATGCCTTTTGTATGACCCTATAATGTGCTGTACTTCATATAGTCTAGCATATACCATTATTCTGGTTGTCTATTTATGCATAATGAGTCACCTTAAAATCCATTCCCTTAAAATAAAAGTCATTTATATGGTTCATGAATCTACAATTTGCATGAAGCAAATTGGCTACATGTGACATTGGTTGGATTGGTTCAAGTGGAGCTGGAGTATCCACTTTTAAGAAGGCTCACTTATATGCCTGGTCAGTTGATTTTGTGCTGTTGCTTGGGAACTCAGTCAGGGTTATTGTCTTGGTTCTTCTCCACATGGGTCTTACGAGGGTGCTACTCAAGTTTCCTCAATTAATGGCAGCAAAGTTCTAAGAGTGAAATTCTAAGAGACAATAGATGGAAGCCTCTCATCTCTTAATATCTATGCCTAAAAACTGGTAAAGATCTGGTAAAGATGACCTCTACCTTATTTAGTTGATCAGGTAGTCACACCGCCTAGCAAGATTCAAGAGGAATCTAGAGCATAGACTCAATCTCTTGATGGGAGAAATATCAAAGAATCTGTAGTCATCTTTAGTCTACCACAATCATATTGTATGTCAATTACATATTGACTTTTTTTTTTCCTCACAATTCTACCAGAATATACTTGCTGCAGTTTAGAACTCATTACATTTCAGATTGTGGAATTTCTGTTGTTCTATCTTCAAGCTCACTGATTCCTTCCTGGGCTAGGTCCAGTCTACTCATAAGCCCATCAAAGGCATTCTACATTTCTGTTTACAATGATTTTAATTTCTGACATTTTCTTTTGATTTTTTCTCAAAGTTTTCATATGTCTTCTTACATTACTCCTTTATTTTTGCGTGGTGCCTACTTTTATCATTAGAGCTCTTTACCTATTAATTATAGTTATTTAAAATTTCCTATCTGATAATTCCAACATCCGTGTCATATCTCAGTCTTGTTCTGATGCATACTTTGTCTCTTCTGACTCTGCTATTTTTCTTTTCTTCCAGTATTTCTTGTAATATTTTTGTTAAAGCCAGACACAAAGTATTGGTAATAGGAACTGAGGAAAATAGTCCCTTAGTGTAAAGATCAATGTTAATTTGGCTGGGAGTTGAACTGTATTTAATAACTTTTGATGTCATAGTCTAGAAAGTCCTCTATTGTCACCAAATTCCTCTCGCGCCTCTCTTGACTTTCTAAGGACTCTTATTCAGAGTACTATCCCACTTTACAAGGCTTACTTTTGCCCTCTCCCTGGAATAGTGTTAACAGATCTTTCCTGGATCTTCACTTTGAGAATCTGGTGAGATTTTTGAAGATAAAGAGCATGAAACTGTGCCTCCCCCAAGACTGTAGCCCCCAGGAGTTTCTCATTCTCATACTATGCCAACTTACTTTCCAATAATTCATCAAAACTACCACGTATGTGTTCGTGCCAGTGTTTTAGCTGTGGTGGCTTCTGCTCTAGGAAAGCAGATCTCTGCCATGACTTTGGATTCACTTTGTCTCTCCAGACTTGGGATTGGTGGTTTGCCCTGAAAACCACTCTGATACATCCAAGAAAAGTCATTGATTTTTCAATTGGATCAGCATTTTTTCTTTTTTTCTTTTTCTGTAAGGATAGGAGTGATGACTTCTACAGTAGTTTTCATATCATAGTTGAAACTGTAAGTCACCACAAAATATCATTTTGAAAATTATCCTACCAAGTAGCAGGCCGTTATCAAAAAGTGAAAAGATGAGTGTTGGTGAGAGTGTAGAGAAAAGGAAACTCTTACATACTGTTCGTGGAAATGTAGACTGGTATAGCTATTATGGGAAAACAGTATGGAGATTTCTAAAGAAATTAAAAATAGAACTACCACATGATCCAACAATTCCTCTTCTGGGCATGTTAACAAAGGAAATGAAATCTCTATCTCATGAAGATTTCTGCTCTCCCATGTTCATTGCTGCATTATTAACAATTGTCAAGGTTTGGAAACAACCTAGGTGTCTATCAGTGGAAAATTGGATAAAGAAACTGGCATGTATATAGAATGAAATATCATTTGGTCCCAGAAAGGAACAAGATCCTGCCATTTGCCCCAACATGGATGAGCTTGAAGGATATTATGCTATGAAATAAACCAGACATAGAAAGATAATATTGCATGATCTCATTTATATCTGGAACCTAAAAAAATAAATTCAAATATACAGAAACAGAGAACAAAATAATGGTTACTAGGGGTGGAGGTGGGCGAGGAAATGGGGAAACGTAGGGCAGAGGATAAAAGTAGTGGATATGTGGGATAAGCAAGTCTAGAGATCTAATGTACAGCATGAGGACTATAGGTAATAAAATTGTACTGTATGTGGGATTTATGCTAAATAAGTAGATCTTAGCTGCTCTTGCCATAAAAACAAAAAGAAATGGATAAACATGTGAGATGATGGATATATTAATTTGCTTCACTATAGTACTCTTTTTACTATCTATGTCACATAACATTATGTCATATGCCTTAAATATACACAATAAAACTTATTTTAAAAAAATAAAATTAAAAAATAACATCTAATCTTTTTTAGTAACAGACAGATGTCTAAAATCGTATTTGGAAAATAATTGGAAGAATATATATTAAATATACTAGAGTACATACTATTGAGGTAAGAAAAACAGATGTGGATGATATAGTGTTTAGGGCGAAAATAATGAAACAGAATTTAAAATATCATGCTAAAATTTTTGTTCAATTGTGGGCTTTCAACAGAAAAAATAAGCAACAAAATAAACAATGAAGAATTATTAGCTTACAAGGATATGTTGGGGTTGGCTGATACATGAATTCCACAAAGTTATTAAAGTCATGGAATCTTTAGATCTCTCTTTTCTGCTGTCCACTGTTCTGGCTATGCTGAGGCTGGTTTGATCTCTTTATCGTTCTGTAATGTTTCCTTTCTCAAGCAAAGCCACACGCTTTCTCAGAAACATTCCAAAATTCTCCCCTTGGTTTCGTTGGCTACATTTCAGTTCCATGGAAATACATGATATTGAATCATGCAGAAGGAAAAAAAATGAATTTTACATTAATCATCCCATCACAATTAACCTGAATCATCTCCTTATTATGTATCAAACAAAATGGACACATACAGGAAAAAACAACAGAGAATTTATGTATAATAGACATATCTACAAATTCAAATTCAGATTTTCAAGTCTGATTAAGGAATCACATGATTCCTTAATATGTCACCCATAATCTGGTATTCATTTCTGGTACTTATACTATCTATTTTCTAATCGTATTATACGATTTGATTATTATTTTCACTTTTCCTCATATTATATTAACATTTCTCTCAGATCTCAAATTTTCCCCCTGATCTTCCCTTCCCATATTTTCACAACAGACCAAGTCTGCCTAATTTTAATCATAGACCACCACCAATCTTCTAGTAGGTTCCTCTTCAAATGCATCTTACCCTATAATTTCCTTTTTAATTTATCATTTCCTACTCAAAAGCCCACAACAATCTCTGATTTCCCTAGTAGCTGGCAGAGAGCTCTTTCCTAGCTTTCAGTATAATTTTTACTCTTTCTCAACATAACATTCATGTGACTGTTCTTACTGCCCCTGAAGACAACCAACCTACTTGTTCTAATATCTGCTTCTTATTCTACACTTTGGTGATTTTTAATTTTTTTTATTTTTATAGATTTAGGGAGTACAAATGCAATCTTGTTACGTGGATATAATGCATAGTGGTGAAGTCTGGGCTTTTAGTGTAACCATCACCCAAATAGCATACACTGTGCTCATGAAGCAATTTTTCATCCCTCACCCCTGCCTACCCTCCCACTCTCTTACCCTCTTACCTGAGTCTCCAATGTCTATTATTTCACTTTTTATGTCCATGTGTCCGCATTATTTAGCTTCCACTAATAAGTGAGAACATGCAGTGTTTGACTTTCTATTTCTGAGTTATTTCACCTAAGATAATGTTCCATCTATGTTGCTGTAAAAGACATGATTTCATACATTTTTATGGCTACATAGTATTCCATGGCATGTGTGTGTGGTATAAATATATATATCATACACCACACCATTTCTTTAAATATAATTATCCATTGATAGACACTTAGATTGATTCCATATTTTTGCTATTGTAAATAGTGCTGTGATACACATATAAGTACAGGTATCTTTTTGATATACTGTTTTATTTTCCTTTGGGTAGATACACAGTAGAGGGATTCCTGGATCAGATGGTAGTTCTATTTTTAGTTCTTTGAGAAGTCTCCATACTGTTTTCCATAGAGGGTTGTACTAATTTACATTCCCACTAACAGTGCATAAATGTTCCTTTTTCTCTGTATCCTAGCTGACATAGGTTATTTTTTGACTTTTTAGTAATAACTATTGTGACTGATGTAAGATGGTATCTCATTGTGATTTTAATTTGAATTTCTGTCATGATTAGTAGTGATATTGAGCATTTTCTCACATGCTTTCTGGCCATTTGTATACCTTTTTTTTGAAATATGTCCATTCACGTTCTTTGGGTTTTTTTGGTTGAGTTGTTTGAGCTCCTTTTAGAGTCTAAATATTAGTCCTTTGTCAGATGCTTAGTTTGCTAACATTTTCTCCCATTCTGTAGGTTGGCTGTTCATTTTGTTGATTATTTCTTTTGCTGTGAAGAAGCTTTTTAGTTTAGGTCTCATTTGTCTACTTTTGTTTTTGTTGCATTTGCTTTTGAGGTCTTAGTCATAAATTCTTTACCTAGGGCCAATGCCCAGAAGAGTTTTTCTTGGATTTTATTCCAGAATTTTTATAGTTTCAAGTCTTATATTTAAGCCTTTAATCCATCTTGAATTAATTTTCATATATGGTGAGAGATAGGGGTCCAGATTCATTTGTCTGCCTATGACCATCCAATTTTCTTAAGATCATTTATTGACTAGGGTGTCCTATCTCCAATGTATCTTTTTGTCCACTTTGTTGGAAATCAGTCAGTTATAGGTATATGGCTTTATTTCTGTGTTATCTATTCTGTTCCATTGATCTATGTGTCTATTTTGATACCAGTACCATGCTGTTTTGTTTGTTATAGACTTGTAGCGTAATTTGAAATCAGGTAATGTGATGCTCCAGCTTTGTTCTTTTTGCTTAGGATTGCTTTGGCCATTCTTTCCAGTGTATTTATTAATGTCTTGCACTAGGAACTAGATTCATCAGTTTCTCCTTTATTAATCAAAAGCCTCCTTGTACTTCACAAAAAAAATCTGAATCTTTCCTTATTTATAA
>NW_012144966.1:14539302-14564430 GCF_000956105.1 Propithecus coquereli
TAATTAACTAAATAAAATCTAGAAAATAAATTATTTAAGAAATCCCATGTTATAGAGCTATAGTGAATTTACCAGCAGCTGACTTAAGAACAGGAGCTTAATATTTCTTTCATTATCATTGCCTATACACATGTATGAATACTCAGTCCTTTTAAACTGGATTCCAGAAATGTGCCAGCTAGTTCAGTTACTAATAAAAGCATAGAATAATATTTTAACCCCAAACATTTAGAAATAGGACCTTATGTTTCTTAATTTTTTTTCACAGAAAATAGCAGACTGAAATCATGGCAAACTCCTGTCAATCTTGGAATTTTGTTTTTAAATCTTCATATTTAATAAAATCACTGAGGTGGGTTTTAGAGGATATTTCTCTGTATGATCTAAATGTATTATTAAAATACAAAATTTCAAAATTTTGAGACTATGCAGAAAAGATTAATTCCCTAAAATGAATATACTTTCACTACAAGTAATAATATAATAAAGCAATGGTTACTGCAATAGCATTGTTAATGTAATTGCATACCAAGGAAAAGTAAAAAGGTAAAAACTAATTTATGAAATGTTTTGTTTTTATTAACATAAAGATTTAAAGTTGTTCTTAGCTTTAACTACTGATTTTGCAGCTGAGTGATAAAATAATAGTAAAATTATGTAAACATACAATCTTACAAAGTCTCCTTAAGGCTCAAGGTAACCACCAAGCAGCTGTTGTCTTGGAAGGAAAAAAAGAAACACTGTACAATAACAACAAAAACTCAAACTTTATGTTGTATAGTTTATCTGAGCTGCCTTTTGTGGAGACTAAATTAAGGAAACAGATGTCATTGTGTATTATAATTAAAGGCCAAAGTAAATTTTATTATATACCCCTGAAATACAAAATTATGTGCTTTCAGTCTTAGAGTGTAAAGTCAAGCTTCTTGTAGATATGGGTAATTTGTGAAGAAAATATCCATGAATTCTTAATGTTGCTTGCTGACATTTAAAGAATTGATATGGTTCAAGATGATATAGTGTACATGTTAAAAGGTGAGTATGATTCAAAGTGGAATTTTATCAGTATTAGTAAATGAAAAGTAAAAATTAACTCCTATGAGACTTTTGGCTTCCACTTGGGATATAGAAATCTGGAAAGAGAATTATCTCACTCCAAAAAAGAAAACTCAAATAATCTACAAAAGCACAACATTTTCTGGAGTCACTACAGGGCAAACCTATGGAATTTTGACTAAGAAAAAAAAAGATTTTATTTAAGTATGACAAACAATAATTGTCAAGATTGGGAAGTAAAAACATTAATACATGTTTAAATATTGGCTATCCTTTTTGTATATTTAAACTATTTCATGAATATAAAATTCCCAGGGTCCATTGAGCTAAGGGGATAATACTAGAGCAGAAATAAGCAGTCTGTGTTTTGCTCTAGGCTATGTTGTTGGTGTGACCTCGAACATCCTACAACATTTGTATCACCTTCTGTTGGTTCCTTCTTGGAGTATATTTTTTTATTCTCATGTAAGTTTTCCACTCTTCTAAGTTTCTCCATTGTTTTAAAATGCCTGTAATAGGAAGAGGAGACTGGAACCGGAGAGGATACCACACCGGAACCAGAAGAGGAGACAGGAACTTCAAAAAGAGATGAGACGGGAAGAGGAGACCAGACCAGAACTGGAAGAGGAGATGAGACTGCAGGAGGCGACCAGACCGGAACTGAAAAAAGACGAGACGAGAACCAGAAGAGGAGACCATAACCGGAAGAGCACACCGGAACTGGAAAAAATAGACGAGACCAGAAGAGGAGACCAGACCGGAACCAGAAGAGCAGACCAGAACTGAACCGGAAGAGCACACCGGAACAGGAAGAGAATACAGATAGGAACCGAAACCGGAAGAGGAGAGAGGACTGGAATCGGAAAAAAATAGACGAGACCGGAAGAGCAGATCAGACCTGGACCGGGAAAAAGGAGATCAGCTCCGGAAGTGGAGACCGGAACCAGAAGAGCACACCAGAACTAGAAAAAATAGACAAGACTGGAAGAGGAGACCAGACAGGAACCAGAACCAGAAGAGGAGACAGGACCGGAACTGGAAGAAGAGACCAGACCGGAACCGGAAGAGCACACCGGAACCGGAAAAAATAGACGAGACCAGAAGAGGAGACAGACCAGCAATGGATGACCAAACCAGAGCGGAACCGGAAGTGGAGACTGGAACCAGAAGAGCACACCAGAACCGGAAAAAAGGAGACGAGACCGGATTCAGAAGTGCTGACCGGAACTGAAAAAAAGAGAGGAGACCAGAAGAGAAGACCTGACCGGAAATGGAAGAGGAGACTGGAACCGGAAAAGGAGATCGGAACCAGAAGAGGAGATAAGATAGGAACCAGAAGACGAGACAAGCTCGGAACTGGAAGGAGGGATGAGACTGGAACCAGAAGACCAGACCAGAACTGGAAGAGGAGACAAGACCATATGAGGAAGAGAGTGCTATGTTCTTAATATGCAATACCTCATTCATACCTCATGAACCATCCTATGATTGATAGTTCTGGAGGCTGGGAAGTCCAAGATCAAGGTGTTGGCGGGTTAGGGCCCAGTATCTCTGCTTCCAAGATGGTGCTTTGAACACTGCATCCTCCAGAGGGGAGGAACACCAGGTCCTGATATAGCAGAACAGAAGAGAGAGAATCCACTCCCACAAGCCCTTTTTATAGCAGGAGGCTATAGTTTGGATGTCTGTAGGCCTAATGGGAGGTATTTGTGTCATGGGGATAGACCCCTTGTGAATGGCTTACTACTGTCCTTGAAGTATTGAGTGAGTTCTCATTCTGTTAGTTCCCAGGTGAGCTGATTATTAAAAACAGCTGGCACCTTCCCCCCTACACCCCACCGCACCCCACCCCATCCCACCCTCTCGCTTCCTCTGTACCATGTGATCTCTGCACATGCTGGCCTCCCTTCCCCTCCCACCACGAGTGGGAACAGCTTGAGTCCCTCACCAGATGAAGGTGCTGGTGCCATGCTTCTTGTACAGCTTGCAAAACTGTGAGCCAAATAAATCTCTTTTCTTTAGAAAAAGAAATAATAAAATACCCGTAATAGAATTAACTTTACCCTAGACTGTAATTTTTACCTTCTTGATGTACATGTTAATATAACACAGGCTGCAATACCCTAATTGATACTTGCATCTGAGTGCAATATATTTCAATTTAAATCTGTCCTCAGCAAAAGACTTAAGGTTTGTAATATTTTATATTTGTAGATTATTCAGAAAAATGGACACTTGCATATATTTTCCCAAGTTACATTGACTACTATCATAAAACAAGGATATACAATCAGTATATAGATGGTAGTATTAACCTATATATGAAAATACATTTTAGTTTATTCTTAATGATAATGTCTTACTGATTTTAGCAGAATACTACATATATAAAATGTTTCATTGTGTGAGATTTTTAAAGGTAAACAAAAAATGTGGTACAAATAATGAGTATTTCCTTATAAGGAGCAAGAAATTAGCAATCTGATTAAGAACTATGATGTAGTATGCAGCTGCTAGATATTTTGGCTTCCTTAAAACACTTTTAAAGATCTTATGAACTTTCCTATAATTAAGACATGGATCTTGACACCTTAAATATGTCTTGAAGTTTGCAGGCAGTTTGCTTCAACAGAAAAGTTTACAACAAAGTGTTTCTTTTCTTAAATTCTTATCTTGC
Source organism: Propithecus coquereli (assembly GCF_000956105.1). Taxonomy (NCBI): domain Eukaryota; kingdom Metazoa; phylum Chordata; class Mammalia; order Primates; family Indriidae; genus Propithecus; species Propithecus coquereli. The sequence goes on from NW_012144966.1 coordinate 14,543,036, forward strand.
TTTATGCAAAAATAGTATTTCTTAAAAACTTGTTTCCCTTTAACAGCTACAAAATATTTGCAGGATTTTGAAATTTATTTTCTGCTTGTTCAATGGAAGTGAAACAAGTACAGCTTTTATTTATTTATTTTTTTATTTATTTATTTTTTTTATTTCAGCAAATAATGGGTGTACATGCGTTTAGGTTACGTGTGTTGCCCTTGGTTCCCCCCCCCCACCAAAGTCCGTGTTTCAAATATGTTTGAAACAAGTACAGCTTTTAAATTCCATTTTATGTCTGTAGCCGGCATTTGGAACACTATCAAAGATTGCAATTCCCACAAACAGTATTCTTTTAAAATAATTCTTCACACCACTGGGCTAATTGCTGCTTTTATAAAAGAAAAATGGGTAGTAACTATAGTTTATTTGTGAATTTTCATATTAGAGAGTAGGACGGAGGGGCCCTCCCACCGCTATTATGCGGGGGAAGATGTAGCTGCCTCTTCTCCCAACCACTCCTTTGCCTCCGGACTTCTCTGGGGCCAGCAGCCGCCTGAGCAGGGAGCAGGGGCCAGGGGCCGCGGGCTCAGCCGACGACCATGGGCTCCGTGTCCAACCAGCAGTTTGCAGGTGGCTGCGCCAAGGCGCCGGAGGACGCGGCCCGGGCTGCGACGAGCCGCAGCTGCTACGTGGTGCCAGCATCTGTAAGTGGTTCAACCTGCGCATGGGGTTCGGCTTCCTGTCCATACCGCCCGCTCCGGGGTCGCGCTCGACCCCCCTGTGGACGTCTTTGTGCACCAGAGTAAGCTGCACGTGGACGGCTTCCGGAGCCTGAAGGAGGGCGAGGCAGTCGAGTTCACCTTTAAGAAGTCTGCCAAGGGCCTGGAATCTATCCGAGTCACTGGACCTGGTGAGGTGTTCTGTATTGGGAGTGAGAGACGGCCAAAGGGTAAGAACATGCAGAAGCGCAGATCAAAAGGAGACAGGTGCTACAACTGTGGAGGTCTAGACCATCATGCTAAGGAATGCAAGCTGCCACCCCAGCCCAAGAAGTGCCACTTCTACCAGAGCATCAGCCACATGGTAGCCTCATGTCCACTGAAGGTCCAGCAGGCCCCTAGCGCACAGGGAAAGCCAGCCTACTTTCAGGAGGAAGAAGAAGAGATCCACAGCCCTGCCGTGCTCCCAGAGGCCCAGAATTGAGCCACAGTGGATGGGGGCTATTCTTTCGCTATCAGGAAGTTTCAATGAGCAGGCAGAGTGGAGAAAGTGGAGATAGGGTGGGTTGGGGGTGGTTGGCACTGCCATGTATCTCAGGCCGGGTCATGGCATCACCCCTTCTTCCCTCTGGGTGGGGGAAAAGGGTGAGGCAAAGGAACCCTCCCCATGCTCTATCCAAATGCAAGGGAGGGCTTTAGGGGGAAATCACCCTAGAACCTGAATGCTTTATCTGAGACTCCATCCCCAGAATCTCTACGTTTTGAAAGTGGCCTGGATAGGAAGTTGTTTTCCTTTTAAAGAAGGATATGTAATAATATGCCCATGCCAGAGTGAAGCGATTAAGTACAAGACCAGATTAATGGACCCCACCCACAAGCCACTACATTCTCTGGGAGGGACTCTCTCAGGAGAAAGGCAGGGTTTTTTCCACATCTTGTATTCTCATACCCATTCTTGAGATAGGGTGCTGGGAACTGTCCCAAGCAATGGGTAGTGATGACAGGCAAAAAGGGTGGTTGGAGGAGAACAGCTGCAGACCTGCTGCTCCTAAACTCACTCCCACCCCATTCTGGGCCAATGTGATTTTATTTATTTGCTCCCTTGGGTAACTGCACCTTGGGTCCCACTTTCTCCAGGATGCCAACTGCACTAGCTATGTGCGAATGACGTATCTTGTGCATTTTAACTTTTTTTCTTAATATAAATATTCTGGTTTTGTATTTTTGTATATTTTAATCTAAGGCCCTCATTCCTGCACTGTCTTCTCAGGTACACGAGCAATCTCAGGGATAAGTTCGGCAGCATCTCCAGGTCTGCACAGCAGGAATGTTTTTTGTTGTTTTTATCACCATAAAGAGCAACTATTTGGAGTGCATAGCCTATTGAACTACCTCATTTTTGCCAATTAGAGCTGTCTTTTCTGCCATAGTGTCTACTTGAAACCCCTTCCACCTTGAAAATGTTTCATGGGAGACTAGGTTCTAACTGGGTTGCCCCATGACTTGATCACCTCCTACTGGAAGATTAGAAATTAGTCTCAACAGCAAAAGGTGGTGCAGAGAAGTTAGAAGAGGCTGGGCCAGGCGAAAGGCCCAGAGGAAGCCAAGGTTAGGTGAGGATTATCTAATCCTAGGGCACAGGACATGCTTTACATACCCAATCCATCCTTCACTGGGTTAGGCTAGGTCTATCATGCACAACAGGGTGTATGTGTGTTTTTGTAAAAACTGAGTCAGTAAGGATAAGTTTTAAGACCAATACCCCTGTACTCATCCTATGCTGTTAAGGGATGGATATATGAATTGAGGACTAAAATCCTTAACCTTTCAAATTGCTTAGGTTCCAGGGAGACCCATAAACAAGGGCCTTGTGTGGTGCCCGGAGCCAGTGTCCCGTCCTGCTGCAGTAGTCATTAATAGTGTCATGGTAGCTGAAGGAGCAAAGGGGGTTTCATTTATATGCTGTGAGATCACCGCACACCTACCTCACTGTGTTGAAACGGGACAAATGCAATAGAATGCATTGGGTGGTGTGTGTCTGATCCTGGGTTCTTGTCTCCCCTAAATGCTGCCCCCCTCCAGTTATTGTATTTGTCTGGGCTTTGTAGGACTTTACTGAGTTGGTGATTGCTAGGTGGCCTAGTTTGTGTAAATATAATGTGTTGGTTTTCATGTTCTTTTGGGGTTTTATTGTTTACAAACTTCTTTTTGTATTGAGAGAAAAATAGCCAAAGCATCTTTGACAGAAGGTTCTGCACCAGGCAAAAAGATCTGAAACATTAGTTTGGGGAGGCCCTCTTCTTGAAGTGGGGATCTTGAACACTGACCTTTTTCTTTTGTATTCCCCTTCCCCTGTTTCCTATTTTCCACCAGATCTTCTGTCCTAAAAACTTTGTCTCCCTACCCTCTTTCCCATCCCACCCAAAAGAAAGCCTACACACCCACACACATGATGCATTTAATTCTTGGGATGTCTCCACAGCTCTTCAATGATTTATGAAAAACTCCTGAAGAAGCTAGGAACCCTCCATCCCTTGTTCCCAACCTCTTAAGTCAAGACCATTTCTTGATGGTGATTCATGCCAAACACTTGAAACACTGCTGTATTTTGGATGGATCAAACCTATTTAATCTGTAATCCGAAAGTAGAGAGACGCAATTGGGGGCCTTCCATGTAGAAAGTCAAGGCAGGAGACCAAGAGAGGGATTATGAATGTATATCCAAGTCATTCAGGAACTTTTATTATACAGGTGCAAGAAACTTATGTCAAAGTGGCCACAAGATTGTTTAATAGGAGACGGACGAATGTAACTCCATGTTTACTGCTAGAAACCAAAGCTTTGTGAAATCTTGAATTTATGGGGAGGGAGGGAGGGTAGGAAAGCTTGTACTTGTCTATCGTTTTCCTGATCCCTTCCCCTTATTTCTGAACTGCAGGAGACTGAGCCCCCTTGGGCTTTGGTGGACCCCCATCCTGGGGTATGTTTATTTGATGATTGATTTTGCTGTATTGGGTACTTCCTTTCCCATTTTCTAATCATTTTGTAGCACACATGCTGACTCTTTTCCCTTCCTTTCTACTTTCCCTGGGAAAATATAATGAATAAATAAAGATGTATTGGTACTGAAAAAAAAAAAAGGAAGTAGGACAGAGGCTGAAATTATCCTGAAAGGTAAATTCTATGAAAGGTTGATGAAAGTGATGTTTTTTGTATACTTTCAGCTAGCCAGCTGTTTCCTGAATAGAAAATAGTAGTCTGTAAAATCTTATTCAAATGTTGAGTCCACTCCCAATTAATTCAGAAATGATTATCTAATGGATGGACCATTTAAAACTTCTAAAATCTTTCTCCCCATCCCCAAAAGTTTGACTTTTAGCCATTACTTCCTTTAGAGAGTCTATGTTTATAGAGAACACTGGGTATGTTTATTTCTACATGTAAAACATATTAGAGTAGGGTGTGGAACTATTAGTTCCAAAATGGCAGCATAAAAGCAAGCTATCTTTATTTCACCTCCCACACCAAAACACCAAAAACAAATATATAGCACTAAGATTACCACCAGCAATATCCCAGAACTCAGATATGAGGGTGAGACAGTTTCCAGGGACACAAAGAAGTGAAAAAACTCTGAGCAGATGGTAAAAAAATTAGACTTCCATATCCATAACACCCTTCCCTCCAATCTGCCTGGCACCACGTATGGGGAAAATTTCCCCCTGATTCATGAAAAAAGTGAGACTGAGGTAGACAGCAAGCTTCTCCACCATTGTGGGTTTCCTGGTGGCAGATCTGTTCCTGCCTCAACCCACAAGAAGCATCACAAGTGCTTGAAAAGAGATATATCCCTGAGGACAGTCTCAGACTAAGGGGGAGGCAGGACTACTATCTCAAGCGTGGAATCTGCTCTTTAACGCAGCAAAAAGAGAAGCCAAATCAGAATGGCTATTCAGCAGCACCATGCTGTAGGAGACACATTCCACAGGTCCCCTGGACATAAACCCCTAACCAGCCTTTCCATACTGCTGGGATATCCCCTTTGGGACCTCCCCCATTGGGATACACAGGGCCGTAATTGTTCACTAGAGCTAAGGCAAACTTGGGCTTAAAGCATCATCTAGCGCCAAAAACAAGGCAGCAGTCTAGCAGGAAAAAAATTCAGCAGGTAAATTACAAACAATCTCTAAGCAAACATATTCAATAAAAACCAAAACAAACCAGAAAGGGAGGACTGGAATAAATAACTAATACTTAAATGCCAAGAAATGACAGCAAACAAGTAATCATGACTGTTCCAAACAGATGAAGCAAGGAACTAGTGACTGACTCTAACAAGATGGTAATAGGCAAGCTCTCTGACCAAGAATTCAAAATAGCAGTTTTAAGCAAACTCAGTGATCTCCACGATAACACAGAAAACCTCAGAAATCTATCAGAGAAATTTAACAGAGAGATTGAAATGACCAAAAAAAAAAAATCAAACAGAAATCTTAGAACTGAGAAATACATTTGCTGAACTGAAAATTCATTGGAAGCTCTCAAAAGCTGAATGGATTAAGCAGAGGAAACAATCAGTGAGCTCAAAGATAAGCTATTTGAAAACACACACTCAGAGGAGAAAAAAGAAAAAAAATGGAAATAAATGAGGATTGCCTAAAAAATACAGAAAATTACCTGAAAAGACTAATCTAAGAATTCTTTGTTTTAAAAAGGGCATTGACCAAGAGCAAGGGGTAGCAAGCTTATTCAAAGAAATAATAACAGAAAACTTTCCAAAACTTGAGAAAGATACATATATCCAGGTACAGGAAGGTTAGAGAGCATCAAACTAATTTGACCCAAATCAGACTACAAAAATATAATAATCAAACTCTCAAAGGTCAAGGACAAAGAGAGGATCCCAATAGCAGATAAAGAAGCAAATAACATATAAGGGAGCTTCAGTTTGCCTGGGATCAGATTTTTCAATGGAAACCAAACAGTCCAAGAGGGAGTAGGATGGCATTTTAAAAACAATGAAAGAAAAATATCCAGAAAAGCTATTTTTCAAATATGATGGAGAGATAAATTCTTTCCCAAATAAACAAAAGCTGAGAGAATTTGCCATCACCAGATTCATCTTAAAAGAAATGCTAAAGGCAGTTCTTCAATCTGAAACAATAAAAAACATGAACATACAGAAAGAAAACATTGGATGGTATAAAACCTACTCTAAAAGTAAGTACACAGACAAACCCAAAATACTCATACTGTAATTGTGGTGCAGAATCCACTCATAACTCTAGTATAAAGTCAAAAGACAAATCTATCAAGACAAATAATAACTATAGCAACTTGTTAAGAAATAAGCAATATAAAAACATGTAAATTGAGACAACAAAATGTCAAAATGTGGAGGGGAGAGTGAAGTTAGAGGGGTTTTTTTTAGTTTTCTCTTTGTTTGCTTTTATTCTTTTCTTTGTGATCTAAGTTGTCATCTCTTTTAAAATGTTTTTTTGTAAGTCTCATGGTAACCACAAGGCAAAAATCTATAAAAGACACAGTAAAAATAAGAAGCACTGAATTAAAACATACTACCAGAGAAAATCACTTAACCATAATGGAAGACAGTAAGAAAGGAAGATATGGATTATAAAATTACAAGAAAACAAGCAAAAAAATGGCAGTAGTAAATCTTTACCTGTAAAAAATAACACTGAATATAAACGGACTCAATTCTCCAATCAAAATCATAAAACGGCTGAACAGATAAAAAGATAAGACCCAACTATATGCTACCTACAAAAAAAACAACCTAATCTATGAAGACACATATAGACCAAAAGTGAAGGGATGGAGAAATATATTCTATGCAAGTAGAAATGAAAAAAGGGCAGGAGTAGTTATGCTTATATATCATAAAAAATAGTCTATGAGTCAAAGAATGTAAAAAGTGACAGAGACAGTTGTTATATAATTATAAAGTGATCAATTCCACAAGAGGATATAATGATTATGGATATCTATGCACTCAACACTAGAGCACCTAAGTATATAAAGCAGACACTAACAGATCTAAAGGGAGAGATAGACTACAGTATAGTAACAGTAGGGGACATTAATACCCCACTATCAGTAATGAACAGATCATCCAGACAAAAAATTCAACAAACATCAGAATTAAACTACACACTAGATTTAATAGACCCAACTGGTTTCGTATATTGCCCTTGCTCCACCCGACTCAGAGCTTTGCCGAACACCCTGCACCATGCCACTTTAGTGTCTCCACAATAAAGACTGGCCTAAATCAGCAGTTCATGATGTCTTTCCCTCATTCATATTAAGGATATTACAGTTTCTCAAGCTCATAGCTGTCTTAGCCCAGGTCTGGCTGAGAAGGTTTGTTTATTTCCTCCAACCTCTCTGTGTAGGTAGCTTTTATAATCTATTGCTCCAGGTAATGGACATAGATTTTAGGCACACTCAAGCCTGCTTACAGCTCACCACTGCTTTGAGGTGTGTGTGTGCGTCTGTGTGTGTGTTTGTGTAGAGTAAGTCATTTTTAATTCCCATTACCTCTAAAGAAGTCGAGTTACAGGATTATATTAGATTGCATAGTGTTCACGTTTTGATGAATGTTAGGTAGGGAATCAAATCTGCAGGTGGTGGGTGTAGGCCAGGAGGATGGTTCCTAGGGGTGAAGAAGCCGGAAACCAATCGGGGGCAGGGACTTCAGGAAAACACAGAACACCTGATAATATGTTGCTACTATCCCACACCTCCTGTAAGGCCTTCCTCGGACCAGGCCAATAAAAGGAAACCACCTGGGAGTCTTCGACGTCTTTCTCCACTCGTGGAGCCTGATCTGTTCCTCTCTCTGGAACATATTTTCACTTTGGGTAGCTTCCTTTTTTCCTTTCACTTTGTATAGTTTCTTTCTTTTCTATAATAAGCTGTCTGTGTGGGATTGCTTTGTGACTGTGATCACTCCGTCATCAGCTCAGCTCAGTACCAGCACTCACACTTGACACTGGGAACTAAGGACAAGGGAATATCTACATAGACTTAACAATGGAGATACTTATTGAGTGCTGTTACATCAGTTACCTTTTAACATTCTCTTTTTAATATTTTATCTATCATTGCTATGTGTTTGCCTTAGACTATTCTCAAAGCATGTGTTCACCATTTACATCATCTTGGCTAAAAGTTCAGTCCTCAGCTCTTTTACCCAAACCATGTCATGTTTCATTAAAAAATCATATGTCACTATCATTTAGAACATGGAAGATGTTAGTGAAAAGACTAAACTTTAATTACAATATTCATTTTGACTAATTTTGAAACAGAAGTTTTCAGTAGTCTTACCCTCCTTCATCGTCTTCCATTTTTTGAATAAGCAATTGTAGTACTCAGCATGATTTGGCATTTAAAGTGAATAATTCTTCTGAATATTATGATGCTACTGCTATGTAAAGTAAATGAGTCTTTGCAATTTCAGTGACAGTAGTGTCAAGGGAATGCTGGCAGGCCAGAATCCCATTTGATATTTTTAACAGGAGGCTCTAGAGAAAATTTAACATAACAATTGAATAGTTTCAAAGCTTTAAAAAACAAAAAGGTTGGGTTTGTTGATTCAGCCTTTTCTCTCATCATATTGTACCAATATTTTCTATAATTCTATATTTGACTTGTAACATTTACAGTAAAGTATATTTTTAAACATGCTCATATATTTCACTACTTAGAATCAATGGCATCTTCTGATAGTTCTACTACTAATTTCTGCTAATGTATTGAAGAGTTTAGTTTTTATCAATAAAAATGGAATATTAAGCTCTCAATGTATAGGGATATAAGTAATATACCATATTGATGAAAACTCTGGTTTCATATCCTTCCTCTATGAATGACTAGCTGTATGACGTTGGCCAATAACATCACCCTTCCAAGCACTATGTCAGAGGATTATTTGTGAGAGATAAATCTAAAGCATTAGGAAAATATCTTACACAAAGCAAGTGCTTTATACTTAATAGCTATCATTTTTATGAAGATTACATCTTATTTATCTTTGACTCTCCAATTGACCCATCATACAACTTTGCATTTTATAATTGCTGATTAGACTTCATGGTTATCTCTTTCCTAAGAAATTTTTCAACCTTAGAATTTTTCGTTTTCTGGTACTCAAAAATATTTCAAATGAATAATAGTGTAAGCCATATTAATCATTAAAATGTTATAAAAATATAAATTGTATTGGCAATTAATATATGTGAAGAAACGGCCTGACTCTTAAAGATGATGATACCTGACAGCATTTACAAGAATACAAATGGCAAAGATTAAACTATACAAGGGTGAGCAGAAAACATCTCTCTTTTGTATAGTAAGCATGTGAAACGTTTACTATTGTTGATTTTGAAATAACCTGGGGGGTTTTGTTTGTTTCTGTGCTTATGTGCTTGTTTCTAAAACTCAATATTGGCCTGAATTAATTGTTTTTTTCCTCTAAACAGTGAAATCAGGTGAATGTGCTTATTCAGTTCACTCTTTTGGGAAATCATTCAATTGCAGAAGAGGAAACAGAGGTTAAGTGATCTGACAGCTAGCCCAGAGCATTGTTTTCTGAACATTGCTGCCTATACGTCCCAGTATGCATGCAAAGATGTTCAGTGCCTCTGCAAGAGAAAATGGCATCTAAGCAGATAAAAATGCCCAAGAACATTGGAATCAATGTGTATACTTTGCTCATGCTTTGTTTAATTCACCTGAAATTTCAACATTTTAAAAGGAGGTTGATTGAGACATTTTATTATCCTGTGTTTTTTTATCATTCTTTCTGCAGATACTCTCAGTAACAATTCATTACTTATTAAAATTGGCTTGATTCCTTGGGAATTAGTTAGGTTACTCCCATTTCTGAGGGACTGATTTTCCAGACAGTATATAGTCAGGTAGCTTAAAAAAAGTAATCTTCCAAATCCCTATGGTCTATAAGTATTCTTTAAATATTCTGTAAATATTCTTTACTAAAATCATTTCCTCCTAAAAATACACCTGCAGTCTGCTCTTTATTTGGCACAACTCTGTTCACCATTACCTCACTTTACAAAAGAAACGCATACTTCTCTCTCTCCTCAAATCTGAGAATGGTGCACTGCTTTAGGGAGTATATAAAACTCTGTGGCACCAACGAAAGCACAGATGGAGAATATATCGCTCTGGAAAGAGTGAAACAAGGACGGCAAAACAGGGAAGGCTTTGTCATGAGATAATAAGTGGGGCAACATTTAATCATCTAAGGCATGCTACAAACTTATGTCCTTGTCTTTCCAATTCATCTTTCTGTCTGTCTGTACATCTATCCATTATTCAATGTGTCTATGTTAGAATTAGGTTTCAGAAACAAGATGTTTATTATGGTGACTCATAAAAAAATGCTTATTTGAATAAAAAATAGTAAGTAAGTCTGATTTTCCTGATTATTTTGACAATGAGAAATGGCCTTGCCTATTGGTTTCCTTAAATTGAAAGAGTTAAGTCTGGAGTTCCAAGGTTCTCAGGAATATATATTTATTCTCTCTCTCTTTCTTTCTCTCTCTCTCTATATATATTCACATAGATATCCATAGATATGAATAATATATTTACATACATTAATCATTTTATGTTGATATATATTTACTTCAATCATTTTAAGGTGCTATATAATAAAATAATATAGTATTTATTTATTCTTTCATTTCTGTATGGTCACTTTTTTTGCTACTGTAAAAAAGTACTATAAACATCTTGTATATATCTCCCTATGTACAAATTAAACACAAAGAATTCACTTAGAAGTGTGCTATATCATAGTCTTTGCACTTTTACAACTTTTTACTACATATTTCAAAATTGTTTTCAAGCATGATTATATCAAATTATGTTGCAAGTCCAGTAAGGTTTGAGTTTTTATTTATCCTTGACGTATCCAACAATTGCTATTATCATGGTTTTAATTTTTTTTTGGTCCATTTGACCTTTATTATGCTGGTGATTAAGTTATGGTCTTTTAGCTACAAGTCCACTCTGAGATGCTGTAGCTGGGACTGACTCCACATTTCTGCTTTGGGATATGAGCTCTGTTAGACTTTGCTAGTAGAAGGTGTTAGAAAAAACTGCAAGGCTGGAAGAGGAAAAAAAAGGTCTTGCTCCTTCCTACATACTTACTGTTTCTGTCAGCATCAGAAAACAGTTCACCCTGGCAGTAGTACTTTTTTCCCATTTAGTGTTTATTCATAGTCCGCAAACTAGCCCTGTCACACTCCCTCAGTAGGATTAGTGCATCAAGAGATCTGAATTCCAGCTCCACAGAGCTTCCCTCTGAGTTCCTGATGTCCAGCAACAGGGAGCCTCCTCTCTAGAGGTCTGGGTTTGGGTGCCAAAGGGGCCTCTGAGCTGCTGAGGCCCAGCACCAAAAAGGATGCAACCCTTCTCAGAGATTATTCCTCATTTTTCTAAGCTATTTGTTTCACACATTTAGGTTCTGATACCCTAAACCATTCTATTTGTTCTTCTAGCCCTGGAGTGGAAACTGCTTCCAAAAGTTGTCACCTCAAAGAAAATTTAACGTTTTTCTCCTGCCTTTTAAGTCCTCTAATATTGAATTAACCAATCCCATATATTAATATCTCTATTAAAATAATCAGTGTATATTCTAGGCTTATGACTGTAGCTCGATTGACGCAAATTATATATTAGAAAGAACCCGAATTTTGTTTTTAATCGAATTTCTTTCATTACTAATGTGGTTGAAGAACTTTTTCATATGAAAATTGACTAATCTGGTTTCTTTTTTAAATGAATCTCTTGACCTTTTTGCCCCTGTTTCCTGTTGATTTGTTGATTACTTTAATGATTTGTTGGATTCTTTATATTGTGTGAGGCCTTATTCTTTTTCTATTATAAATTCTTCAACTGCTCTTCTATTTTAAAGCTTTTTTGGGGGGGAGGGATTCTCTGTTTTAATTTTGATGTAGTCAAATTATTACTTCCTTTATAATTTCTACTTCTTGTCCCTTCTTTCAATATCCTTCCTGAAAATGAATGGCTCCAGTGAGATCACAGACTGAGATAATGAAAAAATTCTGGCAGTTTATACAAAAAGATGCTAAATAATATATAACAAAAATTATTTTGTTATATATTTGCTGAGCCCATAAGAAAGTATGAAAAATCTCCAAGAGTCAGAAATATAAAAGGAACAGAAGGCAGAGAGTTAAGCATGTGAGTAGAAGCTATGTCCTGAGATAGGCTACGTTGCTTGGGCCCTAAGCAAGTGGTTGTCTTTATATTTTCTTTTTAAAACGTTGTAAAATATTTTAAAGATACTAAAAGTAGAAAGATAAAGCAAATGAATTGCCATATTCCCATCACCCAGATCAAGAATTATTAAGATTCTGCCACGTATGTTTCATCTCTCCCCCTTTTCCTTTAAAGCTAGTCCCAGACATAATGTAATTTCATTAATTTCACCTCAATAATACATCTCTAAAAACTTACTGACAGTAATAATAGAGGAAAGACGATTGAAATATACTTCCAAATTCTTGAGAGAATGTAAGTGTCAGTCTAGAATTTTATGATCAGGTTAGCAATCATTCAAGAGAGAAAGAAAAACAATGTTTCAGGAAAATGATTTAACACTAAACTACTACCAGCCCTCACTTAAAGTAGTGTTACTAAATGGTATACTTTAGGAAGAAAACACAGTCAATTCTCATTATGTGCAGTAGTTCTATTCTATAAAGTCTATAAGGATACTGAATTAGTGAATATTGAACTATTGTTCCAAAAAGAAATACAGAGTTATATTCCTGCATGCTTCCAGCCACAACATTTTTGTTAACCTGTCAGGTCATAGTTTGTTCTGGGTTCTTGGTGTGCTCTTGGCCGAAGAATGACCAGACACACCAAAAGCAAGGTAAGTGTGAAACAAAGTTTATTGAGGAAGGAGAAGATAGATTCACAGAGCAAGATATGTTCACCCTAGACAACGAATGGATCCCCTGTTATAACAAAAGGGCCCTGGTTATGGTCTAGGGTCTTGTTTATAATGTTTGGATTGGGCCCTCCTCATGGTTTAGACATCATCATCGAACCACTTTGATGGACAGTTGGAAGTTATATAACCTGAGTCTTACTATGCATGTGTATCTCCCATAAGCCTCTCTGAAAGCCCATTTGGGGCAGTGAACTGCAATGTAGATTTAAGCTAATGACATGACAATTAGCCTTAGGTTGTTCTAGGTCACCTTCCAAGGCCTGCTGTACCTGTGCTACTTGGCCCGTGGGCTAGGGGATCCTCTGCATTGTTTCGAAGTTAGCACATTAAGTTCTGATTGGTGGATTGGTAGGGCATTCCCTTCTCACCCAGACCTGGCAATTGCTCAGGGTGCCACCTCTGTCCCCAGGAGGGCCGCAGTCCCTCACCGGCCACCTAACAAACCAAAATGCCATTTGTATCATATAGGATTTTTTGTCAACATCCTTGTAAAGCAAGCCAGTTTTATCAGGGTTGGAAACCTGCTCTCCCATATGACTTGTTCCTGTATAACACTTAGCAGGTATTTTAAGATTTCTTCCACAACCTCCTTATCCATAGATCCTACTTCTCCTAAAAGTTTAACATATTTCACACCTTATCATCGTTCCAAACATGAGACATGGGAGCTAGCCAGCACAAACCGAGAAGAGTTTAACATTTCTTAACCCTATTTGGCTTTCAGCCTCACAACTCTGCCCATATGATTTTTTAAATTTTTATCAGGCATCATCTAATCAATCTACACATTTGGTTGCTTTTCCATCTTTTCTGTAGCTGCATCACACACTATAGATGATACTTTAGCACTTTCCAGAGTGGTCTCCCAAACAGTGAATTTCCTCTTCCTTTCTCTGGATTTACGATACTGTTGTTAATTCATTAACATTGAACTCACAGCCAACAGCACTAGAACTCATGCCTGAACAAAGCTTATCTAACACATGTATTTTCTCCATATGGCACATCACAGCCTTCATGTACTTAGGAACACTAGGCAGAATTGTAAAACTATGCATAAAAGATCATTTTAAACCAAAACCACCAAAAAAAATCACAAAAATGCAAAAAATGTGCACTAAATAGACCACAAAAAGGACATTTGTTTATAGTCTGAGAGCAGAACCAAGAAGGAAGAGTATTGGCTTGTTCAACCTCAGCTGAAAATGAGTCACTCAAATTTTTCAACATTTTGAGTATGTTCTCAGATGACCAGGAGAGTGCTGTAAGTACTATTTTGGTGTTACAAATAATTTTAATAAGGAGGCATATGAGGATTGATTCATCAAAAGTAAGAGGGAAATACAAAAAGATGTTAACCAAAAAATTCAGTGGGTAAATTTACCAAAGAATTGGCTGTATTAAACCATTGTAATTATGAATAATTTTACACAAAACACTTGTAATTAAAACACTGAACAAAAATAGCACATTATAGGAAAGATCAAAATTAGAACATGACATATTTTCCAGTAGGATAGTGGTATTTAAGTCAAATAAGAATGCTGAAAAATTAATTTTAATTATTAATACTCAAAGAATGGAAGTAGACTATTTTACCTTCAAACAATAAAGGAAATAAAGAGGAATGAATAAAACACAATCAACCCATGATGTGAGGAAAACATTTTTAAAAAGAAGCAAAGAAAAAAATAGTAAAGAGAAAGCATAAATAACAAGGTAAAAAGTAAATATATAAATAATGAAAAATTGAAACAAATGAAGATGAAAATACAAGACAGAGACTGGGGAAAAAATCTATATGCTGCTTACAAATAGAATGACTCAGAAGTCGAGAAATAAGACAAAAAATTTTATCACATAAATGCTAATTAAAAGAAAGCTAGGACAGCAATATTGGCATCAAGCAAAATGGAATGCATGGCAAAAGGCATTAGCAGTCTACCAAGAAGATTAGTCATGAGCTTGTATTCACTTGACATAATCTCAGAATTTATATAACAAAACCAACAGAATTTCAAGGGAAAATAGCAATCTTTTAACACATCTTTATTAGAATAGACCTCATAAGTGGACAAAACAAACAAAAATTGTAAGGAAATTGGAGATATGAATAACATGATTAAAAGCCATATAAAAAGATACAAAACTCTTTCTACACAACAAGTCAGTAAGCATTTTACTCTAACACATGCAATTTTTTTTTTAATTTCAAAATATTAAGGGAGTCCAAATGTTTTTGTGACATGGGTGCCTTGTATAATGCTTAAGTTGGGGCTTTTAGTGGCCATCACCAGAATAGTGTTCATTGTACCCGATAGGTAAGTTTTTATCCCTCACCCCCCTCCTAACTTCCCCCCTTCTTGGTTTCTAAAGTCTTTTACATCTCTTTGTGCCCGTGTATGCCCATCATTTGTCTCCCAATTATTGGTAAGTACATATGTTGTTTTTTTTTCCCATTCCCAAGATACATGCAACTTTTATAACTGATTGCATTTTAATTAATTTAGAATTGATAGCAAAAGGTGGTTAACTTTTATTTTTTACAAATTTTATTTTAAAACATTGATACAAAAAAAATGCAAGTACAATGCAAAGAACATTTCTCCCTTTTTTGGTACCGTTGAGAGTAAATTGCCAATCTGACGCCTCATTATCCCTGAATATTGTAGTGTACATTTCCTATAAACAAGGACATTCTCCCACATAGCCACAATACAACCATCAAAACCACGAAATTTATATTAATATTATAAATCGGCGTCGTGTTTTGCCAGTCGTCACGATAATTTCCTTTATAGTAAAGGGATCAGATTTGGAATTACACATTACATTTAGTTGTTGTGTCATTCTACTCTCCTTCAATAGCTAATAGTTATTTCAGAACTTGGGCATTGCTGAGGATTTTAAGCTAGTCATTTTGTAAGAGATTTCTCCTCTGTAGCTTATCTTTTCCCCTTTCATAATTAGTAGGTGTTTTATAGGGAAGCAACTTGAAACTATGTAAGTATCTCACCTCTATTCAAACTCTCAACTTATTCGTATATTAATTTATATCAATATGGACTCATTTTCTTACTATTCCTGTTTATTTGGATGCTCAAATTCCCCGAGATTTGGCCAGTAGGATTCCATTCGAGCTGGCTTCTGTGGCCTTTTTACGTGTCCCATCACTCTCTGAACACTTCCTTACTTTGTGGTACAACAAGATGTTCCAGGCTCATCTTGCCTTTTCCCTGAGCTTTGTCAGAATTCAGGCATTTCTTAAGAACCTGGTTGCTTTTAGAGGAGAATTATATTTATCAGTCATGCTCTGGGGGCTAAGTTGTCTAGTGGTATGGGGAATTTGCTGCTATAAGGTACTCTCCATGGACAGAACTAGGGAATGTGTGTGTATATATGTGTTTATGTATATATAATATATATAAATATATGTTTAAATATATATTTCCAAAACTATCTACAATCTATCATCTGTCTATTGTAATCCATAAATTTCTATCAATATCTCCAATCCCATTCCAACAAGAGAGTGTGTATTTTTGTTGTCTGCATAGTTATAAATACACTTTTCAACAGAGAGAAACCTGATTCCCATTTTTCTTAATATAACTACTAATATACATATATTCAGTCTCCCTCAGGGCAACTAATCTCTGACTGCAATGGCCTCCCAATTCTCTCACATGGTTGCCCTTCTCACATGTTGTAGGTCCTGTCTCCTTATGCCGTGCTGACTTTCCATGTGGGCACTCTGCTTAGGCTCCGACACCCTGTCCCAGGCTGCCAGCAAGAATAGATATGTTCTCACTTCTTCTGAGTGCCCACTTCATGCACTCCTATGTATAAACACCCTACTGAGTTTTCCTGGACTCTGACACCACATGGTAACCAGCCTCTGAGGTGATCTCCAATGATCTCTGCCTTCTGGTATTCACAATCTTATGTAGACCCTACCCACACAGTGTACTAGTGTTACTTTGTGTGACTAATAGTGTAATACAAAAATTATGGGATGTATAATATGATATACCTTTCAATATTAAGTCATAAAAACTGTGGCTTCTGCCTTAAGGGTATCCTCTCTTAGTAATACTCTTTTTGCTCTCTCTTTCTATCGGATCACTCTTTCTAGGGGAAAGAAAGCTTCCATGTTGTGAGAAGCTCTATGCAGATGCTAACATGGGGAGGAACTAAAGCTGGCCAAGAGCCAGTGAAGAGCTGAGGCCTGCCTCCAACCACATGGCATGGAAAGTGAAATCTCCAGCTCTAGTTGAGGCTTGAGAAAACTCAATGGCAACCTCAGGACATACCCAAAGTGAAAACCACAGATATAAGCTGCTAAGGATTCTTCACTCTTGGAAATTTCATGAGATAATAAATGTGTGCAGTTTTAAAATGTAAGTTTTGGGTTAATTTATTACATAGCAATAAATAACTAATAAACATTCCCTGTTGGGTGCCAACCTCCAGTCTCCACGTATACACCATGTTTACCCTGCCTAGGTTCTTACACATCACACCAATCATTTACACTTATAGATACCCTCATCTCCCCACTTGGGCTCTGACACCCCATGCTGGGCTGTCCCTTTGCATGCACACTTTCCTGGTTATGCCCTACCTAAGTGTTTTAGAACTGGAGAGTTCAAAAGTGGAATTAAAGGAAAGAGGAAGGGGAGAAAAGGAAACAAAAACCTTAGATAATATATTTGGATACTTAAAATATAAACTAGAAAATAGCACAAAGAAACAATAAAACTTTTTTCTATTAAAACCTGTGGTAAGCAGTCAAAGCAGTAAAAGGATTTTCAAAGATTAAATGTATGTGTCTATGTAGATTAGATATAGATATAGAGTTAAATTGATATACTTATCCAACAAATATGGTATGAGGGGAAAGGATAAACCCAAAAAAGCAAATGAAAAGTATTTCTAAAGCCATACATTAATAAAATGTAGAACAAATAAATAAATAATATCAACAAAGCTAAGAGATGATTCCCTAAATATAGTAATAAAGAACATATATCTCAACAAAATAGGTCAAAAAGAAAATGATGCAAAATAAGCAATATTAGGAATTTAAAGAAGGAATAATTATAGATAGTAGAAATTTTTTCAAACTCAGAATAAAATAACATGCAAGATTGGTAACATTAAATTTAAACATCAACAATTATTATATTTCAATAACTATACATTTATATTGCATACTTTATATATATGGATTATATTTGCATTTAGTTTACCAAACCTGATTTAGGAAAATATATAAAATTCAGATCAATTTGCAATCATGAAATGAACTGAAATGGTATTTCGATATCTGTTTTGTACACACACACAACCACACCCTCCCTCAAAATGTTTTGGTGGTTTTACAGCCTAGATCTGACAACCATCAAAATCCCTGTCATCAAAAAAATCTAGAAAAGAGTAAATAATGGAAAGCTCTTCAACTTATTTTACAAGACAGATAAATCAATCCAGAAAAGGGTAGTAAAAGCAATATAAGGAACCAAATCCGATTATAAGCATGTAAATACAGATACATACATATAGACATATACATATGAACACGTGTGTGTGTAAATTTATTCTGTGAACAGAAAGTGGTTTAACATTAGAGGTTTATTTCAGACACTTCCCTCCAGTAACAGTTTAAGGAGAAAATATTTTCATCTCAGGAAATGCATTGGATACAGTTTAGCACTTCAGCATTTTAAAATCTCATAGACAAGGCATAGAATGTTGTATTCATAATTTGATAAAGTGTCTTTAACAAAAACATATGTATCATATTAATGATAAAAACTGAAAAACATTCTCTTTAAATGTCAGAAATAAGATGTGAATGCATGTTTTTGCTGATTTTATTCAACATGAGACTAAGTAGAAAACTAAGTAAAGAAAAGGAAATAAAATTACATTAAAGATAGAAAAAATAAGCAAAATTACTAACATTTAATATTACATCATTATCCACAGAAATAGTCAAAATATCTTCAAAAATTATAAAATCAATAGAAAATATCAAGTGGTGATATGATAAATATTTAAATATATTTAAATTATATTTTGACAAGATCACAAGAATAGCTACCATTTATTGCTATTTATCCATTTATTTGTATGTGTTAATAAACACAGCAACTAGAATAGATTCCATTTACAAAAATAACAAAAACAAAAATAGAGACACAACAAAGACTCAAAGAAAAATGAAACATAGCATAATTCATAACTGGATATTTTCAATATAATAAGTGTGAAGATTATTTTTAATTTAAACAAAAGAGTGAATTCAATTCTTATAAAATTCCAATATGAATTTTCATCAGACTTGATGAAATAAAATGAAATGTAATAATGAAGTGTAAAAGACAGAGAAATGCCAAGATATTTCTGAAGCAGAGGAAAGGAAGAAATAAGAGGGTAAGTAGGAAGGAGATGAGCATAGTTTTCTCCACCTAGACAGCACATCTTAGTATAAAGTTGAAATAATTTGAACAGACTTCTGGTACAATAAAGAAAACTCAGAAATAGATCCTTGAAATATGAACTTTCCATATATGATTAGGAATATACTAAACTTATATTTTCACCTAAAGTTTTATGTTTATGACTTTAGGGGTAGAAAAGACTTCCTTAAAATAACACCAAGAGTACACAGTGAGTAAATAGAGATGTGTAATTCCATTAACATTAAATTTTCTATAGGGCAAAACACACCAAGAACAAACTAAAAAGATAAGGAAGAAATGTGTTGAAGATATTTAAATAGATATAAAAGATAAGAACTCCCCCAAAGCAGTAAGAAAAGACAAACTTCTAGAAAAGTGGATGAGGAATAGGGATGGCCTAGTGAAAAAGAGGAAACAATGAATAAAAAATACGTTAAAATGTGCTCAATAAGATAGTGCAAATCAGACTAATATTAGATATTATTTTTACACTGATCATGCTGACAACAATTGCAAGTCTAATAAAAATCCAATGTTGGCAATAATAAGGTAAATATTTTTTAAAAGTAACTCATAAACGTATAAATGAGTATAATCAAAGTGGAGAACAATTTGTTAATATCTATTAAAGTTCCCAGAATAAATCCCACTTGAATATGATGAAGGATCATTTTTATATAATACTTTAATCAATTTGCTATTTTTGTTAAGGACTTCTGTGTCAGTGTTCATAAGGGATGTTAGTCTGTGATTCTCTTTCTTGTAATATCTTCAGTTTGAGTAGCACCATAATATTGCTGTAATAAAATGAACCATCATACTGTTTTCCATAATGGCTATCCTAATTGACATTCCCACCAACAATGTATAAGTGTTCCCTTTTCTCCACACCCTTGCCAGCACTTGTTATCTCTTGTCTTTTTTATAATGGACATCCTAACAGGTGTGAGGTGGTATCTCACAGTTTTAATATGCATTTCCATTATAATTAGTGATGTTGAACATCTTTTTATATATCCCTTGGCCAGATTTATGTCTTCTTTGGAAAAACGTCTATTCAGGTCCATTGCTCATTTTTTAAATGCCTTTAAATTTTTATTTATTTATTTCTACTCTCCAGCAAATGTAGAAAGCCTTTTAATTTTTGACAATTATTTCCTTTGCTTTGTAGAAGTTTTCAGTTTAATATAATCCCACTTTTTTACTTTTGCTTTTGTTGCCCGAGGTTTTGGTGTGATATTCAAAAAATTATTGCAAAGTTGCTATCAAGAAGATTTTTCCTAACATTTTCTTCTAGAAATTTAATGGATTCAGATCTTTCAGTTTTATCAAAAAGTCCCAAAACAACAAATGTTGGCATGGGTGTGGAGAGATAGGAGCACTCATACACTGCTGGTGGGACTGCAAACCAGTACAACCTCCATGGAAAGGAGTATGGAGATAACTCAAAGAACTACAAGTAGAACTACCATTTGATCCAGCAATCCCACTACTGGGTATCTACACAAAGGAAAAAAAGACATTCTATAAAAAAGACATCTACACTCAAATGTTTATAACAGCACAATTCACAATTGCAAAGAAGTGGAAACAACCCAACTGCCCATCAATCCATGAATGAATTAATAAAATATGGTGTATAATATATATATATACACACACACCATTGAGTACTACTCAGCCATAAAAAAAAAAATGGTGAACTCATACCTCTTGTACGATCCTGGATGGAGCTGGAGCCTATTCTTCTAAGTGAAATATCACAAGAATGGAAAAAAATCATCACATGTACTCTCCACTAAATTGGTACTAATTGACCAAAACTTATGCACACATATGCAAGTAACATTCATTGGGTGTCGGGCAGGTGGGAGGAGGGAGGAGGGGCTAGGTAAACTAACACCAAACGGGTGTAGTGTGCGCTGTCTGGGGGATGGGCAGGCTAGTAGCTCTGACTTGGGTGGTGCAAAGGCAATTTATGTAACCAAAGCGTTTGTACCCCTATAATACTCTGAAAGAAAATAAAAACGAATTTAATTCAGCTTACGTTGATTTTTTGCTTATGGTGTGAGTCCAGTGTATAATTTCATTCTTCTGCATGTGGATATCTAGTTTTTCCATCACCATTTATTAAAGAATCTATCCTTTCCCCGTTGTATGTTCCTGGCATCTGGGCGGATTGAGTATAAA
>NW_012144966.1:14574890-14575522 GCF_000956105.1 Propithecus coquereli
CCTATAATTTTGAAAGAAAGAATTGTCCTTTCTGGCATGTATCTTTTCTCACATTAAGAAACAATTTCTGGGAAGTGATGGAACCTGAAAAACTGCCCCAGTATCCTGTATAGTCAGAAGATCTGAGCTCTAATTGATCTATATACACAAATACCAATAGATCTATATACACATTTGGATGTACTCAGCAGCAGTCAGCATGTAGTGGAAGCATATACATGGGTTGAATTAGAGTAGGTCCTGAAGTGTCAATTAAGTTGCTAAAGCAGGTGGCCCACACTCCCAATGCACCTAACTCTCCTGCATGGTACCTCTTCGTCCCCCACTCTTCACAGGAAATCCTCACGGACCAGTTAAGCCAAGTATAGTGTTACTATACAATGTGCAGACACCTGTCTTAAGTGTTTTTGTTGCATCATTTCAGCTTCACTCATATGAGGTCCTGAAGAACACTGGGGGTGAGAAACCTCCAAACTTCCACATTTATATCTAGTTGTCTACTTTTCCCAGAAGAAAAAAGGTACTAAAGTATGAATCAATCATGATCCATGATCGGTGGCTAATGGTTTGGTCGATAGTCAGTAATCTTAAAGGAACATATCAGAAAACCTATGCCAGGAAGTTCCGAAGAA
>NW_012144966.1:14575572-14576655 GCF_000956105.1 Propithecus coquereli
AGATAATCCACGCTACATTTTCAATTAATACAATCTTTGAATTGTATTAATTTAAGGTTGAATTTAAGTCTACAATTTTATTACAATTTTCCACTTGTCTTCTCTATTATTCGATCTGCTGTTCTGCTATTTCTGCCCTTTTATGGATTATTTTTAGAATTCTATTTTTAATTTTCCTATCTCATCAGATATAACTTTTTGACCATTGTTCATTTAGTGATTGTCTGAGATAATACAATATACATCCTTAACTTTTCAGAATTTACTTGTAATTGATGCTATTTTGCTTCACATGAAGTATAGTAATCTTGGAAAAATATAGACTGTATGTTCATTTCTTTTCATCCTTTATGGTGCAGTTTATAAAATTTGACTTTGAAGAATTACATGGTTTATAAAGTAATTAGGAGGGAAAAGGGGGAGAAATCAATCTTTTGCATTAACCAGACATTACAATTTCTGATGTTCTTTATTGTTTTTGGAGAATTTGAGTTTTCACTTGTGTAATTTACCATAAGCCTGACGAATTTTCGTTCTCATTACTTATAAGAAACAAGTCTGGTTACAAGGAATTTGCTTAGTTTTCTTTCATCTGAAAATGTCTTTATTACAGTTTGATTTTCAAAGGATATTTTTGCTGGATATCAAATTCTGGCTCGACAGTTGTTTTTATTGTTTGCTTGTTTTCTTTCAATACTTTAAAGATATTCCTTTTTTGGTCCCTTTGTTTTCTTACTAAAAGGATTGACACTAATTGGATAACTTTTTTTCTACCTATAATCTATCATTTTTCCCCTATAGCTTTCAAGATTAGTTCATAACATTTAGCTTTCAACAATCTGACCTGATGAAAATTTGTTTTTATTCTACTTGTGTTCATTAAGTATCTTGTATCTACGAATATCTATTCTCCACCAGATTTAGGAGACTTTCAAGTAATATTACTTCAAATATTATTTTCTGCCCTATTCTTTTTCTCTTCACTTCTAGAATTCAATTTTATGTATATTAGACCATGTGATACTATCTAACAGGTCTCTGAGTATCTCTTCATTGTCTCAAAATATTTAAAATACTTTTTCT
>NW_012144966.1:14579618-14581592 GCF_000956105.1 Propithecus coquereli
ATATTAACTAATTTTTGGTTCCTAAGCACAAAATATTTTATAGTATGATTCCTGTTGATTAGTGGAAGAAATTATTTAAAAATTAAAGGGAAGAAAGCTACCATGCTAATCCTTAAAACAGAATAAAAATTAAAACTGAATAAAAAGTATTTACTTGACAAAATGCAGTAAGGATATGGTATTTGGAAAAAACATAAGAGGAAAAAGATTTAATGCAGGCCATTAGGTACTTGAATGGCTGGGGATGAAGGCTCCAGACTTAATTAACTTCTTAGGTTGATTACTAGAATAATATCACAGACCTGGCCTTCTAAGGAAAATTTTATCTCTGCTTCCATTCAAAAACTGGAAAATAGAAAAGCTACCACCTCAACTACTGAGTCTGTCTCTACCAGGATCCAGAGATCAGGAAACCCAAGTATAATCTCCAGGATCAAAATTTATCAGTTGACATAACCAACAAAATTGATATCCAATGATGACTAAGCTAGGGATTGAACACTAAATCTCCAATGCTACTGAAATATCACATGCATCCATAAAATTACCTGCAAGTAAAAACAATGAAAGCCATAGAACCTCTGTATCAATTCCACCCTTCACATTTCAGGAAGGTCTATCATCTTGGCAGGAGCTGGCATATATGTAGGACATAAACTGTAAAGAGATCCAAGATATTAGACTTGTAGCCTCTAGAATATAGTAAGCTCTGAAATAAAGGTGTTGGAATTGAGTTCATTGAGCCTAGCTGAAATAATTGCCAGGATTTATATAGAAAAAGATCACTTTGTCAACTCCACAGTCTCAGTTTTATGGCTGCACTAAGTGCAAATCTATTAGCTAATGATACAAATTTAAATTTTGCATTGCCAGGTGAGACTACCCAATAATTCCAACAAAATATATTCATGAGCCACTGTACCATGTTGTTTTAAATGGCATCTCCTTTAATAAGAACTTGGATTGCTGCTTTAGTATCAGATAATCCTTCATTATTTTAATAAATACTTGATTTGGTGTTAATTAGGAAATGTTTCAAACACATAAGCTTAATCAGGAAACATGTACAATTGCAACTACTATTCCATATGTAGACTCTTTACTAAAATTCACCTATACTTATTTTGGTACCTGATGTATGACTAAGAAACTGGTAACTATGCTTTTTGTTTTTTTCTTTATAATAACTGAGTGTATATATTTTTTTACTTGATCACCTTGAATTAGGATCATAGTAAATCTTCAACTCTGTGTCAGAATATTCATATTACCATTTCACACGGCTTCCCACTGATTCATTACAGTGATAACAAAATGCAGATAGGCCTCATACATCAAAATATAGCAGATACCCTAGGTAATAAAAAAGATGCATGCCAGAGAGAGAGACATGATCCTCAGAAAACTAGGGTTGCTACCTCACTAAAGTGTTAGGCTATTTAACTTGTCTGGAGTATGTCATGATATTCTCTTTGAAGTAAAAGACAAGTTGTTGCTCCTAATATATCATTCAACTAAAAATCAGATAATGTTTGGCAAGTCTTGTATATTTAGTGTGTTGTTGCAGTCCACTTATTTATGAAGAAACTGGTAAAGCTATCATCCTTGAGTTTGACTCAGATCCTAAGAGGATTTTGTACCTGGTTCAGTCAATATGCAAAGAATTGTGTCACCCTGCCTTTATGACCCAGCTGATCCAGTGGTACTCACTGTGGCAAATGGAACTGGAGAACACTATCCTAAGTGAAGCATCTCAGGAATGGAAGAACAAACACCACATGTACTCTCTAATAATTGACAGCTAAACAATGAGCACACACAAGCACGAAGAGATATAATGGACATTGGAAACCAAGAAGGGGGAGGGTGAGAGCAGACTGAGGGATAAAAGCTTGCCTATTGGGTACAATGAACACTATTCTGGTGATGGGCACACCAAAAGCCCTGACTTCAGCATTATATAATTTATCCATG
>NW_012144966.1:14582967-14584043 GCF_000956105.1 Propithecus coquereli
TCTTGTCATTAGTATTATTAAAGAGATACAGTGAATCCTCATCAATGGAGTGCAATTTATGGTGCCTAGAGTTCAAGTTCCAGGTTGGAGTTTGGATTGCTGCAGCTTCAACTTGGGCTAGGACATTTTGTTTTTGAGTTTTTTTTTTTCATCTTTATAATGGGGATAATAATAATTGTCTCACAGATTATTTTTTATAAAGGCTTATTTAGATAGCAAAAGTCAAGTATCTAAAGCTTTGTCTTTCCCATGGAAGGTCCTCTACCAGTGTTTTTTTTTTTCTCTCTGTAAATATGTGAATGATTTCTTTGCATTTACCATAGTTGATTTTACTTTATTTGGAAACTACAAGTTGCAGGTAAATATATATTTATATTGATATTTATATCAAAAGTTATATCGGGAGTGTTGGTAGATGCCTATACCAGTGTTCCGAATGCTCCTCACAGTAGCTTTTCAATAACCATCAGCACAACATGCAAACACACATCTAGCATCACCCCTCTGTACTTTGGTTTGACTTCTTCATATAGTAAATTGTTAGCATTACTTACTAGTTGGCCACTCTAGGTAACAAGTATCCAGTTTAAATTTCATTTTAAATTCTTTACCATTATGAAAAAAAGTTACAGGGTATGCCCAATTTTCTATAGTGCTCAAACTTCTAAAGTTACCTAACTGCATTTGAAGTATATTTAAAAAACTGTTATAATTGCTATTTTCCTTGAAGCATTTTACGTTTTTCTTTTTGCAGATAATAATTTCAGCCAAACTTGCAAGCAACTCTAGCTGTGACTTTCCTGTGACTGTTGTGAGAATTGTTACAAAAAATGAATAGGATTGAGTCTTCTGATGGGAATTATTTGTGGAGACTTGATTAACTGCCCCAATTCATTTACAATAACTAGAAAACCCTGAGGATTTTTTGTTTTTTTTTTTTCATTTACTAAATGAATTTAAGTTACTCCCTAGATTATGTCATTATCACATATGGCATTTGTGAGTTTGTTGCAAATAACCAACTATGACTCAAAAGTGTCTTAAAAGTGGCAATATCCTTGACATGAGCTTGAAAT
>NW_012144966.1:14584093-14586978 GCF_000956105.1 Propithecus coquereli
AGAATTCAATTTTATGTATATTAGACCATGTGATACTATCTAACAGGTCTCTGAGTATCTCTTCATTGTCTCAAAATATTTAAAATACTTTTTCTATCTTTCCTTCACCTTGGATTCTTCTACTGATTAATGTTCAAGGTCACCAACTCTTCTTTCTATTTGCTGTTAAGTTCATACAGTTATTTTTTTTATTGTAGTGAATGCATATTCCAGTTCTAAGATTTAATTTGTATCTTTTTGGTTGTTTATATTTATCTATTGAAATTTTCTATATTTTTATTTATCATGAACATATTTTATCTGACTTTATTTGTGTAATCATAATAGTCACTTGCAAAATCCTCTTTTAGAAGTTCTGCAGCTGACTGATATCAATATTGGGTTCAATTGATTTTTTTTATTTTTGAGAATGTGTCTCATTCTCAGTATTGAAATGTTGTATAAATTTCTATTATGTACCGGATGTTATGGATATTACATTGTAGATAGTTGCATTCTGTTTTTGTTTTTTGTTTGTTTGTTAATGAGTATTGATTCTTTAGGTTTGGCTTGGCTGGCTTTACTTGGGAAACTGCTTCTTAGACAGCAAGTCCATTCTCAGATCAGATCTTTTGTCTTTAGCTGAGTTGCTCTGGGTTGGTTTAGCTCATTCATGGTTCAGAGGTGAATCAGAGATGTAGACAGACATAATTTGGGGATGTCCTCTCTTTCCTACTTAGAATTCCACAACTCTCTTCAACAGTTGTGGCTTCTTTGGCTTCAGTTTTCAGGTTGTCCAGGACTGAAGGACTGCAGTTTATCCAACTCCCTTATTGACATGTTTTTATTAGTGCCACTGCTGTCATTGTAATGACATGCTAACTATGATTAGCCCAGGCTAAAAACTGCCAAGTTATGACTCACTTGTCCTTCCTCCAAGGAACTCTGCACTCCCCACCAGAATCTGTCTCTTTCTTCAGTCTCTAGTACCTTCAGATAATTGCTTTTGTATTATTAATATATTTCCAAATTATAGTTTCTTCCTGCAACTGCATGGTTACTTTAAGGGTTTGAGGCCATCATACTCAAGAGCAGATGTATTTATCATCTTCTTTTGATTTAATTTTTCTTTCTACCATGCATTTTCCAAGTACCTGATTATTTTCTGTTCTCCCCTTATTTTATTCTCCTCTTTTAATCATAATCTACAAATTATATTTTAAAATTTTTTCAGTGGTAACCTGTATGTGGTAATACACACACACACACACAAACACACACACATACGCACACACACACACACGCACACACATTTTCTAATACATGGTTATTCTGGACTTGTATTCTGCTCCTAAATATAACAAGAATCTTTTCATACTTTAAACACCGTTGAATTACTCAATCACATATTCCTGATTATTTTTGTCCAGAATTTTAGCTTCATGTGTTAAATATAGATTTCATTATTTCATTATAGTACATATTGAGATTTACCAAGAAAATTCACTCACTTTTTTTCCCTTGGTTATATCGTCCTCCTTTCACCTGTGTTCATTTCCTCCTGTTAGAAGTTTACATTTTTGAAATTATTTTATCAAAGTTAGTAAATTCCCATAATTTTGTTTGTTGGGTTATTTTGTTTCCTCATACTCATCTTGTTGATAAAAAGCTAACTATAGAATTCTGGAATGAGAGGTATTTCCCATTAGCTCTTCAATACCCTTAATTAGCAGGAATTGAATACCTATTTCTGAATTTATACCATATTTTCATCCTGTCCTTAGTTTATTCTCATTTTTAGAATTTCTGTTTCATAGAGATTTTTATTTAATAAAATTTCTTTCTATTTTCCTTGCCCTAACTATACTTTTATACCCAGGATGATCCATGTGACAAGGTGGGGAATAGGATTGGGCCAGTGCATGTAGAGCTCCTTTATACATGCATTGGCCCTTTCCTATAGCTAATTGGTAGGGCTTTCCCCCACATCTATGATAAAAACAGTTTCAATCACACATTCAGACCTAAGAACCACCTTCCAGGAAGGCAATTTTCATTAGCACTAATGTAATGAAGCTTGAGGTAACATATATATGATATACAGATACATTTTATAAAACCATATATGTAAATTTTGAAAAATAAACAATTAAATTTAAGATATTAGCATAATTTTATTAATAAATATTACATTCCATGTGATCACAAAGTCTTTTATCACCCAACACTTAGAGAACAATATTATAGCCTACACTAAGCTTAAATTTTATAATTCTATTTAGCAAAGACAATTTAATGTAGGTAAATAATAAATTTTAATTGTTTTACTTGTAATTATATTGTCTATTATTTTTACTGAATCATCTTTTCCTACTATGTTATAGAAATAACTACAGAAAATAGCTACAGAAAAGGGAAGAGTTGTATGCCTTATACTACCATGAAGAAGGACACCCACACCTTACTTAATATGTACATTAACACCTGCATTGGCAAAAATCTAAAAAATAAAATATTTACTTAGCAAAGAAACATATTTTCCTGAGTCTTACTTTCCTAAATATTATTTTATTTGAAGATACTTGTTTTGGTGTTAAAGACTATCTAAATTAAAATGTTTATTTCAATCATTATGACAAAACAAATGTTTGTTTTAGGCCCAATATAAATGCACAAATGTTCTTGCAAATGTTCCATAGGCCAGCTGCTTCTAACATTCTTTTTTAAACTTTCTTCGCCAGGAATTTTGTCTCTACTGGTTGCCAATTTGACGATATTTGTAAAATGTTTATCAGATAGAATATTATTCATGTTTTCAGATGTACAATATTAACTAATTTTTGGTTCCTAAGCACAAAATATTTTATAGTATGATTCTTGTTGATTAGTGGAAGAAATTATTTAAA
>NW_012144966.1:14598973-14601928 GCF_000956105.1 Propithecus coquereli
GTTGGAACAGGAAGGCTAAGGAACTTGCATAATGCACTGTTTTTATTTCATTGTTTGTTAATTCAGGGTGTGGACTGAGATACATTAAGAGATGTTAAAATCCTTCCCCAAGCTCTCCCTTTAAGCTACAAATGTGGCAGAGGTATTTTTATCTTATTCCTGTCTCTCAAAACTCAGTGATAATAAACAAATAAAGCAAAAATAAAGAAGAAAATGAACACAACTGAAAATTACAATCAGTAAGCAATATTGGTGAAATCAAATGAAATTTGTGTCAAAATTAGTAAGTTTACATAGGACTGATACATACCTTCTTGGCCTCAGACAGGATGCAGATTTTTCTAAAGATGAAAGGCTCATCTAATATACCTTTGATCTAAATGTAATAATGCTCTATGGAAGAAACCAGAAACATCCTTGCATGGCTTCAATTTAATACAGCCAAAAGTAGAGGAAGCTGAAGGAAATAAAGGAAATGTGTAATGTGCTTTATCACTGCTGACCAGAGACAGCTGAGCAAGTACAGATAAGAAATCATTACATATATGCAGGTTGTAGAAGGTCTTCACCATGATTCACACCAATCTGTTTTATTATCTCAATGGGTATGATTCTCAAAAATGAAGGATATGCTGCAGAAATTAGGATATCACAAATTTGTGAGAGTTTTCAGGGAAAACTACCAATAAAACTTCCAACTCATGTCTCTTCCTTCACCCCCTTCTCAATTCTTCTTCAAAGTGTTGGTTTGGATGCATCTGCCCCATTTAATGAGAAATAATAACCTGAAAGGAACCAAGAATAGAACAATCCAAAACTATGTTTTTTAACTGAATTATATACAATAGAAGAGGAATTAACTTGCCCAAATCTTCAGATATATAGTTCTGTGCACTCTCAAAGAAATTAATGATCACAGGTCGGCTTGTATGAAAAAAAGTTCTCAAAGACAGAGCGCAGGATATTAAAGCGGAAATGATAAGCAAAATAAGGAGATTAGATGTGATCTGATGGATTTAGAGAAAAACAACTAGAAAGAAAATTAAAATCATCAATAAAGACAAAATGAAAGCAATATCACAAAGGGCATGCAGACAATCTTTACACAGTTTTATAAAACAAAATAAAACTAAAGCAAGAGACAAAAGAAACAAGAAAAATGATGCTAGATATGGCACGCAAAGGAGATACAAATAAGCATAGTTTATATTTCTAAGAAATGAAACAAACAAATAGAAAGATGAAAGATAAGTTTATACACGCACACAAACTGACATACATGTGAAAAAAAAATACTGATACCACAAATTAGACGAAGACATTGTGTCCCAGGACAAACTGATACAAAATGATCCACCACTAACCATATATTGACAAATTTACTAAACCTCAAATATAATAAAAGTTTTCTAGATATACAGACAGGAAAAATTAGTCCTCTACTTGGAGGAAAAATCAGTCTAAATTCAGGCTCTTCAGTATCCAAAATTCAATTGCAAAACTATAGCTTACCTTTGTATAAAAATTCTGCATGTCCTGGTATGTGATCAAGAAAATTTTCATTCACATATAAAACAACAGACAGGTAATCTCAAATTTGCAGGAACTTATATCACATATGGGGTGACCCTATTTCACAGTTTGCCTGGCCTCCTCTATGCCTATAGTTCTTAATTGGTATTAAAAATACCCCTTTTTCATTTTTAAACATGTCCTGATTTGGATAATACATTGTATTGTCATACTAGTAATAAACTGTACCCTGGGGAAAAAAAACTTGACAAAATTCAATTATCTAGAAGATGTGTGCAAGGAAAAAATTTAGAAATGGTAACACCGAACTTTCAATTTCAGCTCTGACATGGAAAGAGCTTAGGAGTCTTTACTTGCATCTTAACAACAAGAAAAAAAGCTGAACAAACTGAAAATCAATAATTTTTCTTGGCTCATGAGAGAACTGAGGTTTCAGGTCAAAACGTCACCCAGAAATCTGTAGAGACAGGTGAATATAATGAATCACAGCCAGCAGCTTACCTGGAGCAGAAGCCACTGGAGCCATAAACTTGTAGGCACACTTAAATAAAACTGATGCATGGCTGGAGGCTGAGTGTGAACTAGTATGACAGTAAGAAACTCCTGATGCTGTACTTTTAGGGAAGCATATATAATTTCATGGGTTTTACCTCCAGGAACCCACCAGCTTCTCAAGATGGAAAGCCAAGAAAAAAATAACTTCCCGTTTTGGCAGAGAGAGGGGAAAAGTAAATATTTAGAAATACTCACAGAATGTTCTCAAAAATAAAAGCCTACTTAGTAGGGGAAAATAGCATAGCCTTATCCAATCTGTGGAAGAAAAATTACCCACTCCAGCTACCTGTAGCCTTTCTGTCTCGTATAAGGTGGGAATAAAAGCTAACAAGCTCTTGAGACGGTCACAGTCCAGGGACACAGGCCCAATAAAGATAGAAATGTAATCATAGGACAATAGATCTCTTCTACCTACCATAACAGAGCTCCAGTATAGCAATGGTATATTACAGTTAAAAGAGCTATAAGGTGGGATTATTTTTAAGAAGAAGCTTTTTAAGGAAACCGAAAGACAGCATGAGGGGAAAAATATAAGGACAGTAGAGGACATTGACACCTACAGCTTCAGCAAACAGGAAATACAACCCAACTACTATTCAGATTAACATAAAACCTCAGATTAAAGGCCTATCCTATACCTCATGCTTATCTTTCAACAAAAAATACAAGGCTTCCTAAAAGGCAAGAAACACGCCGTCTGAAGAGAAAAAGCAAGCATCAGAACTAGATGCATATAACAACTTTTGGAATTATCAGACAGAAAATTTAAAATAACTATGCCTAAATTACCAAGGGTTCTAATGGAAAAAATGAGCAAGAACACACAGGTAGTGTAAGCAGAGAGATGAAAATTCTAAGAAAGAAAAT
>NW_012144966.1:14603780-14604370 GCF_000956105.1 Propithecus coquereli
TAACTAATACTCCAATTCGAGTCTGAAGGTAAGCAGCTGCTGTAGAGCCAGAAAGACCAGATGTCCCAGTCCAGAGGCCATTAGGAAAGAGAATTTTCTCTTCTTCAGGGGAAAGTAAAGCCTTTTGTTCATCAACTGATCAGATGAGGCTCACTCACATTATGGAGGGCAATTAGCTTTACTCAGTCTACCAATGTAAATGCTGTTATCATCTACAAACACTATCACAGAAATACCCAGAATAACATTTGAACAAAAATCTGAGTACACCATGGACCAGTGAAGTTGACACATAAAATTAATCATCACAGATGTATCATTCCTCCAAAAATTTTGTTGATAATATTCAGTCAATAGCTAAATTATCTGTACATCTCATCAAAATACTCATACCATTTGCAAGATTATTTTCCCATATCTCTCAGGATTTACCCCCATGCATGACTCAGGAAGCTTATAATCACTCTTCTGAAAAAGTTCTTAAGCTGTTTACCCGTGGAAATAAAGTTATCTATACAGAATTAGATATAGAACCTCTTCAAATGTCTTGATTAAGATAACACAACTTATTATGTGCACATTTTACATTC
>NW_012144966.1:14604420-14604942 GCF_000956105.1 Propithecus coquereli
ATGATGGAAATATGTGAAAAGAATTCATATACTTTCTTATAACCAAGACATAGCAAAATAAAGAACCAGAGAATCAGATACTTAGATGAATCTTTGTTCCTCATCTCTCATGTTATCACAACACAAATAACAAACACTTAAATATGGATGTGTGACATGACCCTCTCTACCAAAGTAGCATTCACTAAGTGATCCTGTTTAATCTTCACAGAAACTTTGTAAAGTAGTTATCCCTAGTTTTATTTTACTGAGGCTCGGAGAAGTAGCATGCTGTAGCCACCACCAGCAAGCAATGCAGTCAGAATTTAATGTAGGTCTTCAGCCTTTGAAACCTCTTACTTCCATTTCCCATTAATCCCTTCCCTCACAACAAATGTTCTGCTTAGTAAAAAAATAAAAAAGAAATGGTTAAATCATATTATTTCTTCTAACATCGGCATCAAATAACACTACACAGAAAATTATATTAAAAATCTCATGACATCAAAGTTTCTGAAGTTTGGAGTTGGGCTTTATAGCAAT
>NW_012144966.1:14607459-14607818 GCF_000956105.1 Propithecus coquereli
ATGTCTTTGGTCTCATTTGAATTTGTACTAGCAACATGGTACAGGAAAACCCCAAGCTGGGAAATTGACCTGGCTTTATACCTGTCCAAAGACCCAAATAGAGTAGAAGTAAATCAACACAGAAGGGGTTCAACCTCAAGGCAGCCGTCTCAAAATAACTTTGGAAAAATCTCTATCAATCACAAGTTTATAGTTCAAAATTATGAAACACACAGGAAATGAGCCATGACAACAAGTCATGAGAAAAATAAGTGGCAGAATTAAACTTATCATTAACTTTAAACATACAGGACTGCTCAAGCATGGGACATAAAATAACTATGCTTATAATATAAAGGATAAAAGAGGTCATTAGAACT
>NW_012144966.1:14607868-14608156 GCF_000956105.1 Propithecus coquereli
TTTCTATCTTATCGTGACATCCACCAAAGTGATGTTTTGAAGTGAGGCAGTTGGCTACATTCCAACCAGTTATAAAGAGAGAAAAAAAGGAAGAGGAACATACCTTCCTTTAAAAGGCATGATCTGGAAGTTGTATATATTGTGGGTTTTTTTTTTCCCATCCCTTTGCTAAAACTAAGTCTACTCAACCACAGTCAAATCTAGGCATTAAGGAATCCGGAACTTGTAATCTTTCAATGAGCAGCTATGTGCCCAGTTTTTTAAAAAATACATTAATATAAAACTGTG
>NW_012144966.1:14608206-14609461 GCF_000956105.1 Propithecus coquereli
TCATTCAAAATGAAGGAGAAATAAGAACTTTCCCAAACAAAACCTGAGAGAATGCGTTGCTGATAGACCTGCCTTGAAAGAAATGTTAAAAGAAGTTCTTTAGGGAGAAGAAAAATGATACAAGTCTACACATAAATGAAAGAAGGGCAAAAAATAAATAAATGGAGGTAAACTAAAATCTTTCTTTCTTAATTTTTCCAATAGTAACTGTTCAAAAAATAATAGCACTATATTGGATTATTATAGTATATGTATAAATGAAATGAATGGAAGCGAGGTTACAAGAGACCAGAGGGAGAAATTAAATTACTCTGTATTAAGCTACTTGCACTACCTGTTAAACAATATAGTATTATTTCAAAGTGGGTTTAGGTTAGTTGTAAATATATATTGCAGAATCTAAGGCAACCACTATAACTTTTTATAGAACTATAATTGGTATGCTAAGAAAAGAAAGAAATCCGAATCATATAAAATACTACAGTAAAACCAAAGAAGGAAGAATAAGAGCAGAAGAAAAATCAAAGAAAGAAAGAAATCGTAACATCATGACACAAAACTGCCAGAGAGGTACAAGAGTTTGCCTTTCACATAATCGAAATCTACTTTTCTTTTCGTACTTAACTGAAAATTATTTTGCAAAAACAAAAAGCCAAAAAACAACGAAAAGAAACAGTCCAGCTATATGAGTTGAATAACAATTTTTATATTTTCAAATATAGTGACAGTGATTGTGGTGTGACTTTAGTATTTGTTGACCACTTTTTTCAAGCCAAGAAAAGTGACTTAATTTCTAGAATTAAGAATAGATATAGAAAGTCATGTTCTAGGTATATAAGAAAACAAACCACTATATTTGCATTACCATTAAAAATTAAGCCAATTTCTTCTATTTTGCATAGTTCACTTCTCTTAACAACAGAAAAAACATTTTCCCCATTGCATAAAAAGTATATTCTGAATGCATACATGGTAATTTCATGAAACTTTAAATTTTGATATCCCAGGAAACATTCATTTTTGAATCAGTGTATTCCATAAGTTTTGGGGGCATTTAAATGCACTAAACTTAGCTATTGTATGCATATGTCTTCAGAGGTTTAGTTGAGAAAAATAACTTGTTTCTTTGGAATTTTTTCTGAGTAGCTCTTTTTCACAGTTTAATGTAATTGGTGTAGTTTTGATACTGTATTGCTTGGGGTTCTCCAAAGAAACGGAACCAACAGGAGATTGTGTGTGTGTGTGTGTGTGTGTG
>NW_012144966.1:14611201-14612555 GCF_000956105.1 Propithecus coquereli
TGTATACTGATACTTCTTTGGGAGGAAAATAAAATTCTAATTTAGACCTAGTTAAGCATATCAAAAAAATATATTGTATGCTACTATGTATTTTATACCAGTAGGATTTGGCATCAGAGGCCACACCCAAAAGAATCATCTCACAGCCATCCTTGCCAAGGATTAGCAGTGAGAATCTGGGACCAGATGTCTGTTAGGTGTCCCTGAATGTCTGAGTGTAGATTATGATCTCATTTTATGCACTATTCTAATATCTGTGTTTTCTTGTTGTTCATCAGTGAAGCCTGTGGAGAGCTGGAAAGCAATATTATTTCCTGTAGTTCACCATCTGTGGATCAAGCTTTTTCTTTTCTTTTTTTTTTCATTGTGGTACAATGCAACGCCTATACTACTCTATGTTAGCCTAGACCAAGTGTTTTGTTTCACCTTCAATTTGTAATTTGTTAAGTGTACAGGTGCAGGTGCAGATAAATGCAAATTTAATTTGAAAAATGTGCAGAAGGAAGAAAGGCATAAGAATATGAAATGTATGCTAAAATGTTCAGCTCCTGAAGTAAAATGTTCATGCGGCTTTTATCTGTGGGTCAAAGTGTCTAAAAATGACAGATGCTTGGTACATATTAACATGAGCATGTAGCAACACGAGAGAAATATTATTTGAGTTGTTATTCAAGATTAAAGTTGAGAGAATACAGGTCAAGAGACTTAAAGGGATCAAAAAGCAACTTAAAACATAACAAAGACAAAACAGAAAAGGCCAAAGCAAGAGTGAGTGAAGCTAACTAGGGAACTCAGATGCAGCAAGTCACGTCACTGCACACACAATGCCAAATATGACTTAATGTCAAAAGCTGTTTATCAAACTTGGGAGCATGCGGTAAGCACTGCAGATCACTGTTGCTTTTGTGGTATGCCAACTTGTGCATTTACCTTGTAAAATTTATCTATAGTGTATCATTTTCAAAAAATGCCTCATGCTACAAAAGTCCTTTTTTGATTCTATGACTATAAAGAAATGTACATTTTAAAATTTTGATGCCCATATAGAGAAATAGACTCCTGACTGAATTAGGATCTAATGAATCATTTTATTCTATCACATGTATAACTGATACTCAGCTTTATCAATATTATAGTTACTCTAAGCATTTTATAACCTATTTATAGAAATCCATATGTGATGTATTAATAATTATAAAATCAGTGCAATATGATGTTATACTAATTTTTAATGTTGATGAGTGTTTACTTAACGTGATGAGTGTTTACTTAACGTAAAATCCATAAACATTAAAATACATTTTGAAACACTGCTGTATTTCACTTAGTTGTAAATCCATTGACATTTTCTTTA
>NW_012144966.1:14614929-14615660 GCF_000956105.1 Propithecus coquereli
AAC
Organism: Propithecus coquereli; assembly: GCF_000956105.1. Lineage (NCBI taxonomy): Eukaryota > Metazoa > Chordata > Mammalia > Primates > Indriidae > Propithecus > Propithecus coquereli. The sequence continues at coordinate 14,614,933 of NW_012144966.1, forward strand.
TGGGAAGTTTATATAAATTTAAGGAAACAAAATTTTTTGCATTGATAAAAAAAAAAAGAGTACCCATTTAACCAAGGGGAGAAAAGGAAACACACAATACACAGCAGTCACTGGCCCCAAACAATTATGAAATTCACCTGGGTGAGAATTGTTAAGTACCCAAACTGGATTCTGTTTTCCTTAGCCCATCTAGGAGTTCTGGTTCTACTTTCTGGGAGTAATTCTCCTGTCTACTGTTGTCTGTGGCTCTAGCCATGGATCTATAAAAATGTCTTCCTTGGGGCCACATCTACGGTGAGCATTAGAGAATATTTTTATTGAATAACCCTGTGCAGAATTGTGGGTTATTTTAGAATTTGAACAATTACAAGCTTGTGCACTCCTTGAAGTCATCTGAAATAAAGGTTTTGCATGGGAAGACAAGAGTCTTAATTCATTGCCACTGGGATGTTAGTTTTCTGGCTGAAAACCTTTAATAAAAAAATACTTGAGAATGAGTTGGTACTAGAGTTGAATCTCCTGTTAATGAGAACTTTCAAAGATACTTTTTAAAATTGTTTCTGTTAAGAGCACAGAAATAAGTGTATTTCCAAAGACTATCAACTTTCATTGCAGGCCACAGGCATCGAGGGCTAGGACTTTCTAATTATCATTTGACAATGACAATATTCAAAATATTTTGCACTGTCTTCCTCTAATCTAGCTGGTCAGTGTATATTAAGGAAATG
>NW_012144966.1:14615710-14616249 GCF_000956105.1 Propithecus coquereli
GTGAGTAAGAGCCTATGCTCCCTAAGGAAAATAAGACTTTTGTTTAGTATTGAATATGGCATCCTATCCAAAATACATTTTGGACTGAATTTGTTCGAAGTGTTTTCTCATGAAGAACTAGCTATTTAAAAATGATATTTCAAACTGATATTTTCTCAAAGACGTGGCTTTCATTCAAACAATCATAAAGATCAAACAAAAAATTCATGTGTAAAAAAGGGTAAAGACTGAAGATAATTTTTAAAAAGTTCCAAATATACATATACACACAAAAATTAGTCTAAAAATAGAATGAAGGGAGTGAATACTTTTCTTATTCTTTGCAGTTCTTCCCTCTGTTCACCTCTCTCAACTTTACAGAACACAGGAAATACTAACTTTGGGAATTTTTTTTTTCTTTTTCTTTTATTTCAGCATATTATGGGGGTACAGATGTTTAGGTTACGTATGTTGTCCTTGGTCCCCCCCCAAGTCCGTGTTTCAAATATGTCCATCCTTCGGGTGGTGCGCATGGCACTCCTTGTGTATACAAATACCCG
>NW_012144966.1:14617677-14618383 GCF_000956105.1 Propithecus coquereli
GAAAATGTAGCTTAAGAACATTTTCATAACTCAATGCACAATATTCTATGGTATAGTGCTGCCCTATAAGAAGGGTATACTATAGATTAGAGGAGATTTAGCTTTCCGTATCATTAGCTTCTCCTTTTGGCACACAAATATTTATATGAAACTTTATTTTTACACTTGAAACACACTCTCACTCAACAAAGACAATTGCAAAACTCCATTCTGTTATATTAATCTGCTCAATTTTAAAATCTTAGGGTTCAGTCCCCTCCAACAGGCTCAAATACGACTATTCTAGTGATCTACATAATAAAAGATAATTGATCTATCTATGACCACATTATACACCGTGGTAGAGCAGGAAAAGGAAAATTAAATTAAAAGTACCCATTAAAAAAAACTGGGAAGTTTATATAAATTTAAGGAAACAAAATTTTTTGCATTGATAAAAAAAAAAAGTACCCATTTAACCAAGGGGAGAAAAGGAAACACACAATACACAGCAGTCACTGGCCCCAAACAATTATGAAATTCACCTGGGTGAGAACTGTTAAATACCCAAACTGGATTCTGCTTTGCTTAGCCCATCTAGGAGTTCTGGTTCTACTTTCTGGGAGTAACTCTCCTGTCTACTGTTGTCTGTGGCTCTAGCCATGGATCTATAAAAATGTCTTCCTTGGGGCCACATCTAAGGTGAGCATTAGAGAATATTTTTATT
>NW_012144966.1:14619722-14620089 GCF_000956105.1 Propithecus coquereli
AAAGTTCCCACATTTGAAAGCACGATTTCAAGAATGTGATGTAGTGTTTCTGAAGGGAAGCTTGGCATTGTTATCAGGGATCACATTTTAAATAACAAATTTTACTTTTAAGTACTATTTTAGATTTAAATAAAAATGATATTACAGAGAGTTTCCATATACTTTATACCCAGTTTTTCCCATCATTAACATCTTACATTAGTATGGTATATTGTTTTAATTAATGACCAATATTGATACAATATTATTAAAATGCATATACTAAATATCATAGTTTATTCATATTTTCTTTTTTTTTAAGGCATTTTTCTACTCCAAATCCCATCTGGGATGCTACATTGCATTTAATTGTCATGTTTCCTTGGGC
>NW_012144966.1:14621763-14622099 GCF_000956105.1 Propithecus coquereli
ATTATAGGAGAAACTGTCAAGATGAGACCAAATATGCTATATATTTAGCACATTAAAATAGAAACTCTGGTAAAACAGACTTTCAGGGTATTGATTTTGTTTATCTGCAACTTTTATAGTTCTGTGGATGCTCTATGGCCATTAGGAAAGCCTCTTTGTCTCTTTGTCTGTTTGACCATCTCTAATGGTCAGTGCTGTAGTTAAGAAAGTTCCCACATTTGAAAGCACGATTTCAAGAATGTGATGTAGTGCTTCTGAAGGGAAGCTTGGCATTGTTATCAGGGATCACATTTTAAATAACAAATTTTACTTTTAAGTACTATTTTAGATTTAAAT
>NW_012144966.1:14622562-14624485 GCF_000956105.1 Propithecus coquereli
TAGCCACTACTCTTCTTCTAACATTAGTGTGATCCAGGAGAGAGGAAAAGCTGCGGATCATAAAATTGCCTTTGTGTTGTTGTAGTATGTGCTAAGAGAATCTAGAACTATGTATCACATCTGCTCCTAGGAATAGCCTCACAGACTCATCAGAGGCGTATTTTGTCTAGTTTTTGAAATAATTTTAATCAGCTTACAAAAAAGAATTTATAAATAGACTAGTAAACAAACGAAGGTATCCAGATTAATACATATCTAATGATTGAATTTTATGATAGCCTACTATAGAAGTTAGCCAGCTACAAGTTGAAGGAATACTCTCCACAAAAGACCACCATCCACAAGACATCACCCCCATATTTGACACCAATTGTAAATTTAGGAGGTTCCCCAAACCACCCTCATATTTGATAATTTTTCAGAAGGACTCAGAACATAGTGAAAGCTATTATATTCATGGTTATGGTTTATTAGAAGGAACAGATACAGAATAAAATTAGCCAAGAGAAGAAATGCATGGGGTGGAGTCCAGGGAAGTACCAAATATGGAGCTTCTGCTGTCCTCTCCCTGTGCAGTCAAGATGCATTTCTTTCCTGACACTGATATGTGACTGTATATGGAGTATTGCCAACTGGAAAGGTTACCTAGGCCTTGGTGCTCAGAGCTTTTATTGGGACACCATCACATAAGTACGATTGATTCATCAATTACCTATGTGGTTGATCTCAATCTCCAAGCTGACTGATACCCCATGACTCAAAGTCCCCACCATAAATTACATTGTTTCTCATTCTGGTGTGATCAGCTCCCATCCTAAATCACATTGTTATTGTGAGACAAAGTAGTAAACGTCTGCCTCTGGTGAGACACATAGTCAGCCCTTGCCATGAACAAGCCATATTTGCTCACCCTACCTGTCAGCATAACTTCACAAACCCCCCTGACTCAGTGAATGAGCTCAGCCCTCCAGAAGAATGCCTTGAAGATGATAAGCAAATAGAGCACAGATTCTCATGTCTCTTTCTTGAATCACTGCATACGTAGAAAAGATAAATTCAATGTTCCTAACCTTGCCTTTCCCTGTGTATAAGATAACATTTGACAAGATGCTGGCAGGGTTGGTTTCCTCTGTGACATCTCTTCTTGGCTTGCAGATGGCCATCCCTCTGGCTTCCTCCTCTTATAGTCTTTTCTCTGTGCATATACATCCCTGGTGTCTCTCTTGTGTGTTCTAATCTCCTTCATTTATAAAGATCCCAGTCAGATTAGACGTGGGCACTCCCTAAGATCCTTATTTTAGATTAATCATATCTCTAAATATCTTATCTGCAAATATGGTCACATTCTAAGATATTGGGGTTTAGGGCTTCAGCATATGAATTTTGAGGGGAGAAAGGTCAGCCCATAACATTGTCTGAATTCTAAAACAAGGCCCATGGCTTTTATCACCTCTTCTTTACAACACAATACAAGCTGTGTATTAAATAATCAAGTCAGCAAGTATTAATTCACTGATTAGAATCACTCTGTTTTCTCGGAACTGATATTTCACAGAAATGGATAGGAAAGAGAATTTGGGTGCTTACTTGTTTGTTTCACTCAGCATTTCAGTTTCAGTGTTTTTGTTCCCATTACAAAAAGACAGAACTGGATATCATAACAATATCTGGAAGGAAATGATAACCTTGAGCCATGTTTTCCTTTCTGTACACATGATTTTAGTATCCAAAAAACTGACCTGGGGTGAAAGAAAATTTTGTTGTAATTATAGGAGAAACTGTCAAGATGAGACCAAATATGCTATATATTTAGCACATTAAAATAGAAACTCTGGTAAAACAGACTTTCAGGGTATCGATTTTGTTTATCTGCAACTTTTATAGTTCTATAGATGCTCTATGGCCATTAGGAAAGCCTCTTTG
>NW_012144966.1:14625785-14627635 GCF_000956105.1 Propithecus coquereli
CTTAGTAGATTATTGTAGTATAAGTAAATTGTATAATTCAATATTAGGGCAAACTGAGAAACACTAAAAATAAAAGATGTTTTCTATGTGCTCTTCTATAAGGATAAATAATCATACCAACTTTTATTTAGCTCTGTACAATGATCCGAGTAAAACCTCTTATATCTTCCTGGAACACATAAATGTTTTGACACATGAATTCTATAGGTTTAGGTCAGCTACAATGGTATTGGTGAAATTGAAAGATAGTCCAATGGAGAAAAAAATTCTAATAGTAAATTTGGTATTATCATCTCAGACTCATGCTTCCCTTGAGTCCTGAAAGTGGACATTGTTTCTGTATAGACACAATGTTTTAGTAATACACATTGTTTTACAGGGAACTTTGGGATAAACGTACAACTATGATCTGCATTGTTGAAAAAATGTCTTTGCAAAAATCAAGATTATTTCAAGTATTAGGCTGTGAATATTACACTCTACTTAACCCTTTGAAAACAAATAAAGCCAAGAACAAACATGCAACAAAGCTTGACAGTGTCGGAACTTTTTTTCTTTTTCTTAAATACAGAAAATTTAATGTGATTTTATTAGCAAGATAAAAGGCAAATAAAGTTAATAATGGAGAAGATGTAAAAATGTGAAGAAGACTGGTGAAACAACAAAATAGCAAGTGATGGAGTTATAAGTACATCTGAAAGAAGAAAGGAGAAATTCTATGGTTCAAAATCTGACAGAGGGAAGGGAAAGGCAAGCAATGGAAAGTAAACCATTTAGAAGTTCATAGTTGAATAGACATTTATTCATTTTGTAAAGGAGTATCTCAGCATTTATCATGGTATGGCCACTGAACTATGTAGTGGGGAGAAAGTGGTAAAAATGTAGATGTTTTCTGCTCTGCCAGTGTTACATTCCTGATGGTTGGCAGAGGGTTTTTTTCCCCCCGTGCTTTAAATATGTTATCCCACTGCTTTCTGGATTCCATGTTTTCTTATGAGAAATAAGGAGTTGATCTTACAGAGCTGTGGTCCCAAATCCCCAGCTGCACAGAAGGGGGCCACATAGCAGGAGGTGAGCAGCAGGCCAGTGAGTGAAGCTTCATCTGTATTTGCAGCCACTCCTCATTACTCACATCACCACCTGCCTCCACCTCCTGTCAGATCAGCAGTGGCATTAGGTGCTCATAGAAGCACAAATCCTACAGGAAACTTCCAATGTGAGGGATCTAGGTTGCGTACTCCTTACGAGAATCCAATGCCTGATAATCTGAGGTGGAACTGTGGTCATGATGCTAGTGCTGGGGAGCAGCTCCAAATACAGATTATCATTAGCAGAGAGGTTTGAATGCACAATAAATGTAAAGTACTTGAATTATCCTGAAACCATTTCCACCCCAGTCCATGGAAAATTATCTTCCATCAAATTGGTCCCTAGTGCCAAAAAGGTTGGGAACCGTTATAGAGGCTCCCTTGTATGTGATCACTAGATTCTCTGTTTATATTTGTCTTTTTCTTTTGAAGGTTTGATCTTAGTGAATCTCAGTGTATCTCACTGCATTTATTTTATTTGAAGTGTTTTGAGCTTTCCGGATGTGAATATTCATGTCTTTCATCAATTTGACATGTTTTAAATCACTATTTCTTTAAACATTACTCCTGCCTCTTTCTCTTTGTTACTTCTGGAAATCTCATAATACATGTGTTGGCATGCTTGATGATAATTTAGGTTACTCAGGCCCTGTTAATTTTTCTCCATTCTTTTTTCTTTCTGCTTCTCAGACTGGATAATTTCAATTCACACATCTTAAAATGTCTGATTCTTTCGTCTGCCTGCTCAAATCTGTTGTTGAA
>NW_012144966.1:14627685-14628137 GCF_000956105.1 Propithecus coquereli
CACTAAAAATAAAAGATGTTTTCTACGTGCTCTTCTATAAGGATAAATAATCATACCAACTTTTATTTAGCTCTGTACAATGATCCGAGTAAAACTTCTTATATCTTCCTGGAACTCATAAATGTTTTGGTACATGAATTCTATAGGTTTAGGTCAGCTACAATGGTGTTGAAATTGAAAGATAGTCCAGTGGAGAAAAAAATTCTAATAGTAAATTTGGTATTATCATCTCAGACTCATGCTTCCCTTGAGTCCTGAAAGTGGACATTGTTTTTGTATAGACACAATGTTTTAGTAATACACATTGTTTTACAGGGAACTTTGGGATAAACGTACAACTATGATCTGCACTGTTGAAAAAAATGTCTTTGCAAAAATCAAGATTATTTCAAGTATTAGGCTGTGAATATTACACTCTACTTAACCCTTTGAAAACAAATAAAGCCAAGAAC
>NW_012144966.1:14629716-14630172 GCF_000956105.1 Propithecus coquereli
AATGGGATTTCATTAAACTAAAAACATCTGCACAGGCTAAGGAAACAGTCAACAGAGCAAACAGACCACCTACACAATGGGAGAAAATATTCATAAGCCACACATCTGATAAAGGGCTAATATCCAGAATTTACAAAGAACTCAAAAATCAGCAAGAAAAAAATAAACAACTCTATTAAAAAGTAGGCTAAAGACATTACCAGATGCTTCTCAAAAGAAGAAACACAAATGGCCAGTAAACATATGAAAAAAAGCTCAATGTCTTTAATCATCAGGGAAATGCAAATTAAAACCACAGTGAGATATCACCTAACCAGTTAGAATGACTTTTATTACAAAGTCCAAAACAACAGATTCTGGTGTGGATGCAAAGACAAAGGAATGCTTATGCACTGTTGGTGGGACTGCAAATTAGTACAACCTCTATGGAAAACAGTTTGAAGATTCCTGAAAGAA
>NW_012144966.1:14631357-14631982 GCF_000956105.1 Propithecus coquereli
AACATTTTCTATTAGGTAGCTCTTCACAAATGTAAATTTTCTCTTAATAGCTTCTCTGTACCCCACAGGAACAGTAATGGAGTATCAACTGGGATCTCGTTTCTCAGTAGACAAAGAAATGTAGAACCTGGCAGGAAATCAGTATTAGCCAGTACAGTAAGAATTGTGTAGGATCCTAATTTTGGTGATTCTTAGAAATACTTTTAGAAAGGTTCATGTCTGTGGAATTTGAGAATTAAAGTTAAGCAACTTCCATTCTATGTAGATTAAAAGGAATGGCGCAAAAATTTGGGATCCCTCCATTTAAAATTATTAACAGATATTGCAGCAGCACACTTTTCTATGCACCATAAGCAATTACTGAATCAGATACTATGCGTAAATGAAAGGATTCTCAATTAGACCTATGTCGTTCCTCAAGCAGCACACACATCCAAACCATCTCTGTCTTCATTTCTTCCTCATCACATAACACTTAACATTCTGATTTCCATAAATTATACCTTTATCTGGGGAAATTATTCTTTTATCCTATATTTTTGAGGCATTTATGGACTTTTACCTTATCAAAATACTATTTCACCCACACTGAATTTTATCTGTGCAATAATGTCTATTAATATTT
>NW_012144966.1:14632032-14633095 GCF_000956105.1 Propithecus coquereli
AATAAACCATGTAGCTAAAGCTACAATTATATTTATTCATTGTATTTTTGGATTGAACAATTAATGAGCAAATAGTGTGAGTACTATACATTAAACAGCTGGAGAGATACAATATAAAGCAACTGTAATATATTTCCTCAAAAAAATAAAAACATATTTAGTGTGATTTAAACATTTAAACATTATTTCTACACACCTTTGAAATTGAAACCCATGGTCACAATCTGGCTGCCAGCAGCAAGAAGGCAGCCGACACTATTCCATCATGCTTGTGTTTTGCCATCATATTGGTTGCTTGTTTGTGTGTTTGTGTTGTTTTGCTTTCTACTATTTAGCTGAGCACTTGTGGTTGAGGCATGCACTCTCTATGTTACCATGTTTAGCAACATTGTTTATTATCTTACATTCAGCTCACATGTTCATTGTTCTCTAGTATCACTTAAAGGTGGCTCAGTTTGTGACACTTGGTTTCTACGTTATATGCTATGTACATTATGTACTATTCTTGTACAACAGAGCAATAGAGAAACCTTATCTCTTATTTTAGGGAGATCAAATATCATTGGCATTTTTAAGTGTAAATGTTTAACATTTTAATGTTTAATGTTTACTTTAGACTCTGCCATTTTGCTTTTGCTGTGTTGGTGTGCAAAGTTTCACTTTAGAAATTCCAGTCATGCTTTCTGCCTGCTCTGGATTTGGAAAGAAGTAGACAGAAATGCAATAGAAATTCATTATACAGGAATCTATGTGCATGAAGAATAGTTCAAACGACCTGAATAAAAATGCCATGATGTTTATATCTGGGTTTATCAATACGGAGATTCTAAAGCATACCATAGATCCACGATTGTCAAAATAACTCTAGGCCAATTATCTACCTGCATTTATATGTCTCACAAATAAAAGAAAATCAGAAAATTCAGAAATCAATCAATCAGTATTTATTGAGTGCTTCCTCTGTGCTTTGTTCTATGCATGTAGCTTACAGCTGTAGCTTTATTGATTGATGTGGATCACTGCACAATCAATATGGCTGGGGCAATATTTATCAGTCATAAAA
>NW_012144966.1:14633145-14635130 GCF_000956105.1 Propithecus coquereli
GAATTATTCAATGGTAGATGGAATTTGGAGATCCCTACTCCATCCTTGTCAGAGACATCATTTCTCCTATTTCATGGGAGACAGTAAAGTCTCTTTCTCTCTCCCTCCCTGAGGGGATTACCCAGAAAAGTGCTGCCCTAATCTTTGAAAATCTCAACAATGTCTGCCCAGAGTATGTACTTTTCATGTTGTGGAAAATCCATTTTCATGAAATAAGGGGGCATGCAATTAATGCAAAACTGAAGCTGTGAAAATAAAACATGGACCTAGCCAGGGAAATCAGTCAAGAGAAGAATAATAAGGATATTCAATTGGGAAAGAGGAGGTCAAACTATTACTCTTCATTCATGTGATCTTTTATCTAGAAAAACCAAAAGATTCCACCAAGAGTCTCCTAGAATTGATTAATATATACAGCAAAGCCTCAGCATACAAAATCAATGTACATAAATCAGTAGCATTTCCATATACTAATGACCCTCAAGCCAAGAGTCAAATCAAAGACTCCATATCATTCACAATAGCTACAAAGAAAGTAAAATACCTAGAAATATACTTAAAGGAGGTGAAGGATCTCTACAAGCATAATTATGAAATTCAGAGAAAAGAAATCACAGAGGATACAAAAAAATGGAAAAACATATCATGCTCATAAATAGGTAGAATCAACATTATTAAAATGTCCGTACTACCCAAAGTGATATACACATTCAATGCAATCCCCATCAAGTTACCAGAGTCATACTTCAGAGATCAAGAAAAAAATAATTCCATGCTTCATTTGGAACCAGAAAAGAGCCTGAATTACCAAAGCAATCTTAAGCAAAAAGAACAACTCTGAAGGCCTCACATTACCAGACTTCAAACTATACTACAAGGCTATATAATCAAAACAACATGATATTGGTATAAAAATAGGGACACAAATCAATGGAATAGCATAGAGAACCCAGACATTCAACCATCTATCCACAACCTACTGATCTTCAACAAAGCAGAACACAACGTACACTGGGGAAAAGAAGCCCTATTCAATAAATGGTGCTGGGAAAATTGGATAGTCACATGCAGAAGAATGAAACAAGACCCCTATCTCTCATCACTTACAAAAATTTATTCAAGATGGATAAAAGACTTATATCTAAGGTTTAGAAGCATAAGAATTCTAGAGGAAAATTATGAAAAACCTTCTAGATGTCAGCCAAGGCAAAGAATTTATGAAAAGACCCCAATGGCAATCATGGCAACAATAAAAATGAATAAATGGGATTTCATTAAACTAAAAACATCTGCACAGGCTAAGGAAACAGTCAACAGAGCAAACAGACCACCTATACAATGGGAGAAAATATTCACAAGCCACACATCTGATAAAGGGCTAATATCCAGAATTTACAAAGAACTCAAAAATCAGCAAGAAAAAAATAAACAACTCTATTAAAAAGTAGGCTAAAGACATTACCAGATGCTTCTCAAAAGAAGAAACACAAATGGCCAGTAAACATATGAAAAAAAGCTCAATGTCTTTAATCATCAGGGAAATGCAAATTAAAACCACAGTGAGATATCACCTAACCAGTTAGAATGACTTTTATTACAAAGTCCAAAACAACAGATTCTGGTGTGGATGCAGAGACAAAGGAATGCTTATGCACTGTTGGTAGGACTGCAAATTAGTACAACCTCTATGGAAAACAGTTTGAAGATTCCTGAAAGAAGTAAAAGTAGACCTGCAATTCAATCCAGAAATTCCACTACTGGGTACTTACCCAAAGGAAAAGAAGTCATTTTATCAAAAAGACATCTGTGCTTGAATGTTTATTGGAGCACAATTCACAACTGCAAACATGTGGAATCTACCCAAGTGCCCATAATTCATGAGTGGATTGACAAAATGTGGCCTATGTACACCATGGAGTACTACTTGGCCATAAAAAATGATTAGTGTCTTTTGCAAAAATCTGGATGGAACTGGGAACCATTCT
>NW_012144966.1:14635180-14636357 GCF_000956105.1 Propithecus coquereli
GTCTATTTTCTATCTCTATAAATTTGACTATTCTAAGCACCTTATATAAGTGAAATCATAATACTATTTGTCCTTTCTTGTTTGGCTTATGTGATTTAGCATACTGTCTTCTTGATTCATCCATGTTGTAGCATGTGTCAGGATTTTATTCCTTTTTAAAGCTGAATAATAATCGAATGTATTTATACACCACATTTTTTTTATCCATTCACACATTGATGGATGTTTGGGTTACCTCCACCTTTGGACCATTGTGAATAATACTGCTGTGTGCATTTATGTGTAAATATCTGTTGAAATCTCTGCTTTCAATTTTTTGGATATATTTCCAGAAGTGAATTGATGGATTAAATGGTAATTCTATATTTAATATTTTTGAGGAACTGTCATACTGTTTTTCACACTGGCTGCACCATTTTTCATTCCTACCAGCAATGCACAAGGGTTCCAATTTTTCCATAGCCACCTCAGCACTTGCTATTTTATGGTATTCTTTTTTAAATTTTTAAAAGTACAGCTATCCTAATGAGTGTGAAATGGTGTTTCATTGTGGTTTTGATTTATATTTCCCTAATGATTAGTGACTTTCAGCATCTCTGCATATGCTCATTGAGCATCTGTATGTTCTCTTTAGAGATATGTCTATTCAATTCTTTTGCCTATTTTTAAATGGGTGTTTGTTTTTTCTTGTTGGTGAGTTGCAGGAGTTCCTTATACAAATGCTCCTCAACTTACGATGGGGTTATGTCCCATCAAACTCATCATAAATTGAACTATTATAAGTAAAAAATGCATTTATTAATAATACACTTACCCTACTAAACATCATAGCTTAATATAGCCTACCATAAACATTTCAGAACTACATTTGCCTACAGTTGGGCAAGATCATCTGGCAACACAATACACTGCAGAATATTGGTTGTTTACCCTTATGATTGCCTGGATGACTGGGAACTGTATCATGCTGCCCGCAATCACACATCTCAAGAGAGTCTTGTACCACTTACTATTGAATGTGTATAGCTTTCACATCACTGAAAAGTCAAAAATTCATAAGTTGAACCACCGTTAAATCAGGGACTGTCTGTATATCATGAATATTAATGTCTTATGAGATACATGATTTCAAATACTTTTTCCTATTCTATGGGTTGCCCTTGCATTCTATTAATAG
>NW_012144966.1:14636407-14636756 GCF_000956105.1 Propithecus coquereli
CTGCTGCTTTAACAACAGAAAATGAGTGTTCACAAAGCCCTCTCTAGGAAGCTTTCACCAAAGATTATTCTTCAAATGTTTGAGCATTTCTTTCATTTTTGTACACAGTAAGCAAGGTAGAGAAAAGATCTATAAGAAAGCATTAACTGGCTGTTCACACTGTTCTCTCATTCATTCCTTCTATTCTTTATGGGATATCTAGAGATGTGAAAAGTTGATGGACTAAGCAAAAACCTTTCTCTTCAAATAAGATTTATAGAATAAACTTGCATTCTTGTTACATATTTGGGAGAAAAACAGTGTCCATTTTTATTTTAGTTTAAATGTTTTAAATATGTAAATAACAGAA
>NW_012144966.1:14636806-14637236 GCF_000956105.1 Propithecus coquereli
TAATTATTTTAATATACACGAATGGCTTGAATTCCCCATATATCAGCCTAGGCAAAGAATTTATGAAGAAGATCCCAAAGGCAACCACAGAAACAACAAAAATCAATAAATGGGACTTGATTAAATTAAAAAGCTTCTGCACAGCCAATGAAACAATCAGTAGAGTGAGTAGACAACTTACACAATGGGAGAAAATATTTGCATGCTACACATTGAATAAGGGGCTAATAATCAGAATCTACAAATAACTCAAGCAAATCAGCAAGTAAAAAATCAAAGAACCCCATTAAAAAGTAAGACAAAAGACATGAACAGAAGTTTTTCAAAGGAAGATAGACTAATGGCCAATAAACATATGAAAAAATGCTCAACGTCTCTAAGCATCAGGGAAATGCAAATCAAACCACAATGAGATATCACCTAACCCTGT
>NW_012144966.1:14639833-14640332 GCF_000956105.1 Propithecus coquereli
GTGTTTATAATTGCATCATTCTTAGCTTATCCAATTATTGCAATTGGCATGATCTTCTCTATACATTGTTCTAAAAAAATTAGAGTTTTGTACTTCACATTAAGTCATTGGTGCATTTGGAATTGAGTTTAATAATAAAGTGTAAGGTAATGACCCATTATAATTTTCCCCAGATACGTACTCAGTTATATTTGCACCAATTACTAAGTAGCCAATTATTTTTCCATTAATTTGCAATGCCAAAGCTATTTGCGATGCCAGATATGACAATTAGATATGTCATATATCTAATATGACATATATTAGGATATTTGATATATGATTTCTACTTCATCGTTCCTCTGTCTACCTCTGTGTCAATATCAGCTATTCTAATTATCTGAGCATTATAATAGGTCTTGGAACCTGAAAGAACAAATCCCTCCCACCTGATTCTTCTTGTTTAGGAGAGTTTTGTCTCCTCTTCAGTTGCTATTTCTGGTGAATCTTGGAATCTGCC
>NW_012144966.1:14640382-14640662 GCF_000956105.1 Propithecus coquereli
AAAAGTAGACCTACCATTTGATCCAGCAATCCCACTGCTGGGTATTTACCTAAAGAAAAAGAAAGTCATTTTATCAAAAAGACACTTGCACTCAAATGTTTATTGCAGCACAATTCTCAATCGCAAAGATGTGAAATCAACCCAAGTGCCCATCAGCTCATGAGCAGATTAATAAAATGTGGTATATGTATACCATGTACTACTCAGCCATAAAAAAGTGAATTAATACCTTTTGTAACAACCTGGATGGAACTAGAGACCATCCTCCAAGTGAGGTATC
>NW_012144966.1:14643459-14644965 GCF_000956105.1 Propithecus coquereli
CACATAAGCTCTGCAAGTAACTGAGGGAAGTAGAGACGGGAAGGCTCAGTTGTCAGAGAGACCTGATATTACAAGTTTACTCTCAGATTAAAAGTCCACTTTCAAAGAGATTTGGTCTCAAAATAGGGATAAAATATTAGAGAAAAATTAAAAAAAAACAATTCTGGTATGGCATGAAATTTGTTCCTGCCATATAAGCTTTATTTCTCCAACTAATGTGTCACTTAAATTTTTCAGGGCAGAGATTATGTTAATAATTGCCAAATAACCTCCCAGCACTTTGCCCAGCATTTTTCAAAAAAGATGTTTTCAATAAATATTTATAAAAATATTTGCATTTATGTTTTATTATATTCTATTTATAAACAGTATTTATTAACAAATCAATATAAATAATGATAAATCAGTAGTATAATTTACAAATTTCTTCAGCATTGCCCCTTACCTTTAATATCTCAGGAGGCTAACTGAATAATCTCCTTTAGTCTAGTTGGATATGGAAGTTCCAGGATGAATGTAAAAACTTAGCACCAGAAAGTAAATTTTTAGTTATAGTCACTAATTATTGAGTATCTATTCTGTTTTACAAAGGAAAAATGTTAGTATTAACGCCTGGATGATGTTTTTTGCACAACAAATATTTTCTGTCTCAGAGTGTATATACTCTTTTCTTATGTTCATATTACTTTAAAGAGGACAATCACCTTCTGTCACTCTGAGATGGTTGGTTGTCACACTTGTTTTTTCCCTTCCCTTAGCTCCAGTAACTTTAAATGCTAAATACTATATCTAGATAAGCATTCACTGCTGGAGTATAAAGTAACTACTCTCAATATCAAGTGAGAAGAGCACATCATTGATTCTGATAATATGTTCTTAATGCTACCTTTAAAGAAAACCAAGAAAGTTTGTTAGTCAGTATGGTGTAAGTTATGGTGTAAGCCTTGTCCAAGCTTCACTGGCTTTTTCAAAGAAGAGGGAAGTAGTTTCTCAAGTACTAACTACTTCTCCACCCTCCCTGTGTTTGGAGATAATGGATTTAAATGTCTGTGGGTTTGCTCCCTGAATAATTTTAAGCTGCCCTTTCTTTCCTATCTCATATCTTTTTTCTTTAAATTTCCCTTATTTCACTGGCTAGGATGTCCTGGTTTTAAGTGGAATGCTTTTAATGTTTTATTGTTTAAGATGGTTATAAGTGCTTCTTAGGTCAAAAAAGTTCATATCTATTTCTAATTTGCTAAGAATTGTATCACAAATTCTGGTCAATTTTTTAAAAATTATTTTCTTATCTAGTTGGGATAATCACATAGATCATTTTTCTCCTTTAATTTTTATATTTACATATTTGAAACAATCTTTCATTTATGGAGTAAATCTAATATGCTACAGTGCTTTTTTATAATGCATTACTATATTTGACTTTTAATAATGTCTTAGTATATCTGTATCTATGTTCAATAAATTTAGACTTTATCTTTCAATTACTTACTTTGGCCTTGTTTTAAA
>NW_012144966.1:14645015-14645642 GCF_000956105.1 Propithecus coquereli
ACAGTATATCATATAGAACAAAAGAAAATGATTATCTGTTTTTGAATATCCAAGGCTGAGGACCTGGGACAAGCAATAGATTTCAAAATTACTTGGGAATCCATTTCTTTCCACCAAATTCACCTATTCACCCAAGAATTAGATTCCCTAGTTAGGAATAATTTTGAGAGCAATTAATAGAGGCTCTGAGAAGAGGCCCTGGACATTGCCGATTTACCTTGCTCAATAATTAACTGGAAGAAGGATGAACTCTTAGAATAGACATTTTCTGGGTTTCCTTGGACAAAAAAAGATATCAGAAGGTCCTGAGAAACATGGTATGAGAAAAATAGATTACAAATGGATATCCAGCACTTGTATGCATATGAAAATTTTTTTTTCTACAGCATGAGACAGCTTTTCTTCTTCTATTCTTCTGATAGGAGAGTACCGGCAGCTGAGATATGGAGCTAGATTGAAATACGTCTTGTGTTCAAAGTGAGGAACACACGGAGCACATGCTATCATCAAACATGACAGGGAATCCTGGTGGTAAAAACATTATCCCAGAGACTCTAATTACTACGTATGATCTATGTATGATCTACACCCAGACTAGTGGCAGCAGCAGTAGCAGCTTTTCCTAGG
>NW_012144966.1:14647587-14650019 GCF_000956105.1 Propithecus coquereli
TGTAGAGTATTCTTTTATTATGGCGATTCTTGTAGAATGAGATTTTTCTCGAAAAAATGATTTTATGTATAAAATATTTTAAAACCACTGTTATAGAAAATACAACAGGGCTGCTTAATCAAAGCCAAGTAACAGCTTGTTGAACCCACGGTAGCTTTCTTCTGATGCTGAAAAACGACAGCTCACTATTTATGATTAAGTTGTACTCTGACTGTAAAGAAAATGCTAATTTCACATTCCTATACTGAAAAGTGTCCCCTTATAATGTATCAGAAAACTTTACTGTTTATGCCTGTGCTATTAAAATATTGCAAAATGGGAGCTTATCACATTGACCCATGTGATAATTTTCATAATTCTTAAGTTAGCTATCTCAACATTTATAAGAAAATGATAACAAATAAATTTAAATAAATGTATGTCAAATTTAATTAAGAATTTAAGAATATGATACAACACATTAAAATCTTTACTGAGAAGCTTATCCTATTGCAGATTTTTAAGACAATAAAATGAAAAAAAATGTTTTAGAGAAAGACCAAATAATCTTCCAGTATCTCCATGGATTATATGTAAAACATTCCAGGAAATTCTGATTAGTTCTGCTACTTTTAGATATCTCTTGGCAAGGAGATTTCATAAATGTCTTTAGTATTCTTCTCTAGTACTTACTTAACTGTTGGGTCTGAAATTTCCTTATGATACCTAACTGTAATCTACACACATTCTTCCACAGTTTTTGCTATGTGTTACTCCACATAACTGAATAAAAATCTCTACCTATGAAGTGAGCAAATAATTGATATCATAAGATTCCCCAACAAGATTCTTTGGCTGGTAATAATTATAAATCTGGTGTATTTTTAAGGAATATTACCTTTTTGTGGAAATAAATGATCTTTTAAACATGTCACTGGGCAACTGGCAATTAACTACTTCCTACTGATTATTCTTTTCCACAGTTCAAACTTTGACTATGTTAAGAATAAGTGTTAAGATTTTATATTGAAATATACCTGGATTTGAACCTAGGTTCTATTTACCAATTTAATTGAGCTTGATTTCATTACATATAAAATCAAGATAATTGTAACTATCTCCCAAGACTAATATAAGTATTAAATGAGTTAATTCTAGTCAAAGTACCCAGGGTATTACCTGATACATAAAAAATACTCAGGACATTTAATTTTTCTTCTTCCTCGAACTGTCAGGAGTGGAACAGAGGCAGTCATATCAAAAACAGCCTCTCTTCTTAGCTAGAATTATTTCTATTTCAAAGAAATTTAATATCAATTCAATTGCCCATCTCTTCCTTGCAGGCACCCCAGGGTTTTATTGTTAGTCTGCACCCTATCTGACTTAAACACAAGTACACATATTTTAGGCAGTCCCAGTGCTTTGTAGAATACACCACAGGAATCACATCCTACTGTCATTGTCAATTGTGAAATGGCTCTGTGAGTGCTCCGATAGGACTGGGAAAGTGTATCCACACATTCATTCCCTTTAGGGAAATTCTCAGTTGGAAACTTCCCACGTGCACAGATTTGTCTCATCAATATATGGAGGTCTATTGCCCTCAGACATCTGGACACTGCAGGATGGCAATGAAGGATAGTTTAATGTGAAATACAGCAAAAGTATTTCAACATCTCTCTTTTTTTTTCCTAAGTGAACCTCCTCATGGAGAAGAAAAAGAGAAATTTAGAGAAAGTAATTCTGCTGGTAACCATCTCTATTAATTCAATTGGTCTACAATATATTTGAGAATAAATGTGACATTTTTAAAGCATATTTTAATATTTATTGCTTTTTATTCAGACTTTAAAAATAAAACATATCTTTGAACTTGATTATATTTTACTTTATTATGGTGTGAGACTGAGGAAAGCTTTCAGTCTTACTCAACTTTGTGTCACTGGAGCCTAGCCCAGTGCCTGACACATAAAAATATTCAAAAGGTTGGATGAATGACCAAATAACTGAAACGCAGAACTAATAAGAATTAATATCAAATAAATTCACATATCCATGTCTTTTTTTCTCATTCAACTGTATCATTAATAGTAATCTACAATCTTGAACCACCTTTTCAATTTTCTTTCAGTTTTTCCAAGCTGAAATTTATATCCCCTCATTGTTTCCATAGCTTGTCTTTCCCTACTAAGTGAAATCATAAAATAATAGTACTTTGTTATTGATTTGCATGTTATTTCTATATAAATGACTATTTCCATTTAATTCCACATTTATTTTTACTCTTTGACTAATACTGTCTTGCATATTAATTGAGGAATATAGTTGGGTTTTTTTTTATGGAGACAATAACTCTGTTTTATGTATCACAATGTATAAGACTTTTCTTTTGATGAAGACAAATTAGTTCCGCTAATGGTGACCCTGAATACCAACTATTTCAAATCCTTCTG
>NW_012144966.1:14650069-14657821 GCF_000956105.1 Propithecus coquereli
AATCTTGAACCACCTTTTCAATTTTCTTTCAGTTTTTCCAAGCTGAAATTTATATCCCCTCATTGTTTCCATAGCTTGTCTTTCCCTACTAAGTGAAATCATAAAATAATAGTACTTTGTTATTGATCTGCATGTTATTTCTCTATAAATGACTATTTCCATTTAATTCCACATTTATTTTTACTCTTTGACTAATACTGTCTTGCATATTAATTGAGGAATATAGTTGTTTTTTTTTTTTTATGGAGACAATAACTCTGTTTTATGTGTCACAATGTATAAGACTTTTCATTTGATGAAGACAAATTAGTTCCGCTAATGGTGACACTGAATACCAACTATTTTAAATCCTTCTGCTGAATATTTCAGTGGATGAAAATGTAAAGAAGGTATAAAAGCAGCTCTTAAATAACATGCAGTCTCGTAGAAGCATACATTAACATGTATTCTTGGGCTGGGATTTGAACTGGTAGATATCTGTAGAAATCAGAGGAGATATTCTAAGCAGAAGAAAGAGGCATTTCCAAAAGTTTATGTTTAATATACCATGGAATAAGTTCAGTAAAGTGTGATTAACATAGTTTTCCTAGAGGATAAAAAGTACACGTTTCAGTAGCTTGAGAATTTGACACACCAAGAGACTGCAAACATTAGAATTAGATAAGTTATACTTAACCTTTCATTTTCATGTCCTAACAAAGGTAAAAATCAAACTTCATTCATTAAAGCTAAGATCAAGATTTATAAGAAGAAATCCTGCTGAATTTACTTCACACCTCCTACTCCCCATTTATAGATATTGTGATACCTTGGTTTAATGTGTTGTTAGTAAACGAATAAATTCGTCAAAGGGGATTATGCAGTGAATGGAATATAAAAAATAAAACCACACATTTGAATTTCCAAAAATCATCTCAAATTTTGACCATAGTTGGTAAAAACCTCAATATTTTTTTTTACCTATGGAAATTGATATTGCCAAATAAATATAAATGATACTAGGGAATCCGGCATGATTGGTTACTATTATGGAGAGAGATAAACCAAAGGAGCAAATTAATATCAGTTTGTATTTGAAGGAGGAGGCAGCTTTTGAAGAATGGGAAATGTTACTCGACTTCATTGTAATTTACAGAACAATGCTATAGGCTTAATAGTATTTGCATGAGATTTAGCTCCTTAGAACAAGGAGCATAGTGGAAGAGGTGAGCAATTGGAGTCGACAAATGAGGTCATTCAAGTGTGACTGAGACAATAAAAATGAATAGAAGGCAAATGCACTGTGTGATACATTTTCTCTCACACAGCTCTCCAAAGAGTTCATTGATTTAAAAGAGGTGAAACCATGTAAAACCCTAGATCTACAGTGGCAATCATATCTGTAGAGTATTCTTTTATTATGGCGATTCTTGTAGTTAATCCTTCACTGCATGGTATGAGCTATGTCACTTCTTTAGCCTACTAATTTTCAGTTACTGTATGCAGCTGTATTACAGGAAGCACCCAAATTAAGCAGTAAGGTCATTTCCTAGTTTCAGCTTAGTGAAAGTTTATATGATCAATTACCTTCTGTAATTCAGAACAGCCAATGTCCCAGCACTGTTTCATTTTATTCTAGAAAGAAAAAAAATTATGTGTCACTCGAATAGGCTGTGCAAAACAGGTGGGACAAAATAATGTTAGCAGTGAATGGGAAATAAAAAGCATAAATTGGTATTTTACATTTTACAACCATACATTTCATGACAGACATAAAATATAGGCCCCGGTATTATTATGATCATTTATTGTTCAGACTTTTAGAGGACATCTTCTATGTGCCAGACACTTTGTTAGATGTCAGGATGCAAAAATAAATAAGACATAATTTCCACCTGAGAGAAGTCCACGGAATAATGAGAAAGAGAGAATATGATGCTGTATGTGCTATGGAACATTACATAAATAATGTAAGTGTAAATAAAACAAGCTTTACGGACAAGTATTGGTTAAAAGGCTGATTCAACCACTTTCTAACTTAAAGAATTTAAGTAAGTTGTTTAGGCTTTCTGGGACTTAAGTTTTTCTATTTATAAAACGGGGATAATATAACTAGTGAAGGGGCACATTCTGAGAAGACAATGAGATTAAAGATCTGGATAAGTCTCAAGGGAGGACCTCAAGGTAAAAATATTGACTTGGAAGATATACATAAATAGTTATACATAAATAGTTAAAAAAAAAAAGCTCTAGGAGAACACTACAGTAAGAGAGAATAAAATCAAAAACATAACTCTTGAACTGTTGATGTCACCAGCATTTATGGAGTTGGTAAAAGAGAAAAAGCCAGTATAGCATAACAAAGACAGGCAAAAGAAACCTAGGGAGAATCAGCAGAAATTGCAGAAATTGAAGCGAAGGGAGGATCCATGACTCTGACTCAATGGCTAGATCCAAAAAAAGAGATGAGAAGATATGCTTGATGCTCAATTTCACTGATTTTTTTTAGTAATTAATTGGCCAAGTCATTGTTAAGAGATGAATATGAATATGTAACATGGGATAATAGAATGAGCACTGGACTAGGAATCAAAAGAGTTACCACTAGCTGTTTCACTAGAAACTATCATTTTAACTTCCCTCATTCATAACCTCCTTACCTGCAACAGTCGGAGACAACCATTTCTCTAATCAGGCTTATCAGGACAAAAGTCAGATAAAATATGTTAATATGTTCTGTGAATGATAAAGAACTATCGGTTTCAAGATATTCATGATATTAAGAATACAGTATAAACATTATTAAAATAAAACGATACATGTTCCAAGATATTTTTTAAGAAAGTGCATCCTTAATTCATAACTGAGGATCAACATTATCAGTTTTTTCATGATGTTTAGATGATTATTGTGTCAATTCCGTCTTCTCCCCTTGGCCTTAGGATAAGACTTTCACTTAGCATGTTCTCTGTACCATGCTGATATCACTATATCAGAAGCAATTAATAAGCCAGTTGATTTGAATAAGTGATCCAAACTAATTTCAGAATTGCCAAGTGTGTGCTATAGTTTTAGAGTATTCCCCTCCAAAACTGGTGTTGAAATTTAATTGCTATTGTGATGGCCATTGGGCCAACACAGCAGCTCCTTCTGCCGTGTCATTCTGCTATGCAGTGCTGACTGCCCTCATCTACAGGGCCCAAGATACCTTGCCACCGTGTCTATTTTCCAGGCCACAAAATGGAAAACAGAAACAGGAGGAGCACACTCTTACCCTTTAAGGGCTTGATCTGGCAGATAAATTCATCATTTTATGCATCTCCAATTGATAGAACTTAGTTCCATGCCTGCCCTGGCTGTAAAAGGCCTAGGGAATGCATTATTTAGTTTAGCAGCTATGTTCCCAGCCTAAAATTCTATTACAATATATAAGAAGGGGAAAAGAGATTCTGAGACTCAAAGAAGACAGCTAACAGTCTTGGCTATAATCTCATAGTATTTTGTGATATTAACCAGTGCTGATTTGCATCCACATTTCCTTTTAACATGTGCCCTCTTCTATGATCTGAATGTTTGTGTCCCCTAAAAATTCAGTGTTGAAACCTAATCCCCAATGTGACAGTATTAGAAGGTGGAGCCTTTAGGAGGTGATTAGGTCAAGAGGGTTCTGCCCTCATGAATGGGACTAATAATGCCCTTATAAAAGAGACTCCTGAGATCTAACTATTTTCCCTTTCACCGCATCAAGTCACAGTGAGAAGGTGCTGTCTATGAAGCAGAGAGAGAGCCCTCACCAGATGCTGAATCTTTTGGTGCCTTGATTTTGCCCTTCCCAGCCCCTCTAACTGTAAGAAATAAATTTCTGTTGCTTTGACAGAACCCAGTTTGTGGTATTTTTGTTGTAGCAGTCTGAATGTACTAAGATACCCTCCATAAATTTCATCCCCAATTTTGTCTGTTGTAATCATTGTCACAGAGTAAAGAGTATCGAAAGTAGGAGAAAATGCACAAACATGATTTACGATTTTCAAACTTAAACCTTGAAAGATTCAGTGCACTAAGTTCTTTTGATAAAGAAAATATGCAGTACACATAAAATATTTATCAAACTGAGGAAGTGGTGGGAGTCAAAGTGTGGTGAGGGAGAAAACAATACTGTACTTTAACTGATCACTTGTTTTGGGAAGAAGAGAAGAGGGATCAGGTTGATAAAACTGCATGTGTCACCATGTTCCTCCCTGGTCCTAAACAAGCTATCAGATTCTATAGCTATCTCTGGCATAGCACAGAAATATTTACAGGTTCTGAAAAATCTAATCACATCTACTACCAAATCTTCAACTTTACATTGTGAGAAGAGCCTACCTCCCTTTCCCTAGCTTCCATCTAATTTAGATTGGGACTCTACAGTTGGGAAGCCAAATGAGTTTGGTTTCTTTTCTTCCACCTTTCTCTTTGACTCTTCCAGTATGAACTCTGCTTCCTCTGGTTACTGAAAGGCTGGGGCCAGGGAAGGGAAGAGTAAAGAGTAGAAAAGGTCCTCCTAGACAGGTACAATTGTATCTGGCATCAATACTTCCACATTGTAACATGTGCCCAAATGCTGACTTTATCTCTTAGGGTGCTTGTTTGGTGTGTTCCTTACTTAGCCCCTGGATTCCAGCTGGATCTTCTCCACAAAGGATCTCTTCACTGGGCCTGGTGATTGTTTTGCATAATAATCTAAGTGCAGCTCCTTTCCTAGGGTGTCCAACTCAGGAACATGAGAAACACACTCTTTGCCTTCAGTTAGTGTGAGTGAAGTTAACAGACACAGTGGCTGTCTCTTCTCACCCCAAGCAGTCTCTGGCCTTTAGATCTATCAGGTGCCTTCCTGGCATCACCGCTCTTCAAATCCAGTGGACACCTATTGAGCTCTCCCCATGCGTGTTCTCTTAAGCTCTTCTCATGTTGCTTGGGATAGGAGAAACACCCATGGGAAGAAAAGGGGGAAAGCACAGAGCATTCATCTCCTTTGTTTCCATCATGCTAGCGTCCCCTCATACATCCTAGACATGAACAGTGAGAGAGGGACTGCAAAACCAGTGCAACATTTCTTTGCATGTCCTGCTTGGCTAGTCTGATACTCACAACTTTTCTTGGCCTCTAAGGCCACTGTAGAATCTCTGAAATCACAGAGAAAGTTTCACCTAACATTTGGTTACAGCAATAAAGATACGGTTATAAAAAACTTTGAGTACCAGAAGGATTTGGCATTGTGTGCCTTGGACAATGATAAATTTTGAAATTTTCAAATAGGGCAGAGTTCTGAGAAATCCTGAGATGATGTCTCTTAAGAAATAGGAAAAAACCAGGAAATGAAAGTTCAACAGGATATAAAACTGTAGATTTAGGGGCCATATCAATACATGACCCTTGTATATATTTGGCTTTATATTTTGCTTGAATGAAGAAGAAAAATGAAATAAAGAATCAGCCAAAGACCTCACCTTTATTTCTATCATTCTGTTTAGGCAAAAATTTTGAAAAGCTAGCTGCGGTACTTATATTGGAAAATAGTTATTTAAGGCTTCAGTAAAGTAACTACAGTTACTTTATTAGTATGGCTTAGGAGGGAAAAAATAAAAAATAACTTATTTAGGAGAAACTCAAACCAGTTTTTCGGGTTTTTTTTGTGGTTATTTTTGCCTTGGAGCAGGTAAAAAGAGGGCAGGATTCTGTTTCCTGAGGCCTACTCCTGAGGGCTAAAGCACAGACATTATAACAAAAGACCATAACAAGGGCTATGGGAGTTAGAACCAAGGATGAAAACCAATATATCTATATATATCATAACACCACATAACTCTAACTTCAAAATATAAAGACCGTTATTTACCAGAAAGAGAAAACACAATCACAACAAAAATGTCACAAGTTGCCTGCAAAATGTGTGATAATTTCAGATATTAACACTCTGTTCAGGTTAAGAAAAACTGTAACAGTTGCCAGAGCATGTTAATATGCTGTTCTTTTTGCCATAGCTAATTTCTTATTTATGACAAAATCTGTATTGCCTTAGGCAGTTACTTAAAATCTCATTATAGTGATTGCTTGGAAGTTTTAGAAATTAAATAGAAGGAGTATTAATAATAAATATTGATTTCAGTCATAAGTGTATGTGTGTGAAAGAAAACATAGAGGGTGGCGGGGGGAGAAAGACAGAGAATAGGATAGATGGAAATTACACAGATGTTCAGTTTTTCATCTACCTTTTGACTGGACTGATGTTGCATTATTTGTTTATCATGAGTCTTCTAGTTCTAACTCATATTTTAATATGCATCTAAGGGTAAGTCATTTTTTATTTATCTTTTGTTAGAAAGTGCATTTGCTAATGTATTCATTCCTTTAAATGGACTATGATTCAAAACATTTTTCTACATGAACTGCTCAATATTAAAGTGAAAGATCAGTCACACAGTCAAAATATAGCATGTTTAAATGACTGAATTAGAAAATATAATATTCTATCTTTTTGTTAAGTAAGTCCTTTAGAGACTATAACACATTTTTTTTAAAGTATGTAATTTATATTTTCATGATTTATTGATTTATTAAAGTCTGGTCAGATATTAAGAAAAAATACTTTGTAACAACAAATCATTTGATTGATCCAGAGGAACACTGTTGAGTTCATCACATCCTTCTATTTGTAGGATACTATATGTCGTAGGCCCACGAGAGACAGATACCTCTTCGGTTCTGTTTTATTTTATTCATTTGAATTTTAGTTTTGCCTCTTTCTTCCCTTAAATCCATTGTCATCCCACTTACCCATAAGTATCTACACCAGTGTATTTAATATATGTTCTTATTTAGGAGTTTGTCCCATAATATATGCAGTGTTTGTAGGAGAGGATGTATGGGTTTAAATTGACATAAATGTTAATGTTTTACAAATCTGTTTCTGTCACCTGCTTTTATCATTCAACAACACTTTTGATATTTTTTGTTGCTCTACAAATAAATTTTTGTTTCCTACTTCTGCTAAGTGCTCAATATTACAGATTTTTGGCAGTTTACTGATCCCTTACTGCAATGATTGATGCCCAGTGTTGTCCTTAACTCCCAGCTACCATAAATAATGCGGCAGTGAACATTCTTTTACATCCCATCTTACGGACCTATGTGACAACATTTCTGAGCTACATACCCAAGAGTGGAATATAAGGCCTTAAGGGATACAAATACATGATTGCATTAAACTCAGTCAGGTTGACCCCAAACAGCCTCACATGTATATACTTCCTGGTTCAAAGCTCCCATCTATCTACAATCTCAAGACAACTTAATATTATCCATCTTTCCAATATCTGTCATATTACAAAGTAATAGTTCTTACTTTTTAACTTGTTTAATTTGTACTTCTCTAATGAAATGAAGCAATTCTTTATATACTTGTTAGCCATTCAGGCTTACCTTTCTGTGAATTCTTATTTATCTACTTTGCCCACTTTTCTCTTGGATCTCCACTCTTTTGGACAATGTGTTAGAGTTATTTTTATAGTCTACATATTAATACCTTGCCAGTTTTAGGCATTGTCTAAAATGTTTTCTTTCTGTCATAATCTGTCAATTTCATCTAAGGAATTTTTTGTTCAATAGATTTTATTAATTTTGATGTAGTCGACTCTGTCATTTTTAGCCTTATAAAGCTTATACTTCCGAGGCAAGACGGGATCGGGCGCGGTCAGGGCGGTGTACTATTCAGCTTTAAGAAACAATGGTGAT
>NW_012144966.1:14660711-14667870 GCF_000956105.1 Propithecus coquereli
GTACCTGATCAAATTAAAAAGTTTCTGCACAGCCAAAGAAACTGTCACAAGAGCAAACAGACAACCTACAGAATGGGAGAAAATGTTTGCATGCTACAAATCCGATAAAGGGCTGATAACCGTAATAATATTTATGAATATATCTTAATTATATTCATAAGATCATGTAGTCAAGCAGGTAATAAAAAATAATTCAATGAGAATAGCCATTAAGATATATAAATAAAAGAAAATAAAGTTTTCTTTAAGTTTCAATGGTAGTTATCAAAAGAAAAGGATTGGAATAGACAAACAAATGCCCAACAGTAATTATTGAGCATTCTTTGACACATTTGGAAGTGTTCAAATCATACCCTCTTGGTTCAAAATCAGCCTGAAACCTAAAATGGATGATTGAAAACAAACAAATAGTGTGAGGGATATTTCAGAGCCCTTCTACAAGTAAATTGAAGAAAGGGTAGGAGATGTTCATGTACAAAGAGATAATCACACTCTTTGATTCCGTACTATTAATAATTGTCAAATATCTTCTATTAAAATGATGAGTACTTGCTTAACAAGTATACACAACTACTATCAACATTTAGTGTTCATTATCTTCCTAGTTATCATACAATAGAGGGTTTTTTTTATCTATAGATCCAAATTAAGCTCCTATTATGTAAAGCTTCTTATATGTGATTTGAGAACAAAAATTACTCCTGTATTTCTCGAATTCCTATTCCTCACACAGACTCTGTTTGGATGAGCTCATCCACACCCATAACTGTCAACAGTTTCCCATACACAATCTCCCAGTTGCTCAAATTATTAAGAACCATATATCTAGTGTAGGTGCTATTTCCCTTGAAAAATATTTTTAAATTTTTTTCTTTTGCGTTCCCTCTTGCTCTTTCTTTCTTTAACACACACAACACACATTCTTCTTCCCTCCCTTTTTTCCCCAGCCACAATCTCATCCCTGTCTGGTTATGGAGCCTCTTATAACCCATCACTTTCTTCAAGTAAAATATTTATGAAAATGAATTTGTAAGTTTTTCAGAATCTAAACAGTTACGAAAAATATTACACAGGATACTAGATATAGTTTGATGGTTAACAGTATGTTTTTGGCAGTTAGGGGAAGGAGATAGGGAGCGATATGAATAGACAGGGAGAAATGCAAGAAAATTCCATATTTTCATGTTTTGGGGTGATTCTATTATATCCGAAGACAATTAATTTAATCCCAAATTATTGATAATATATTATAAAATATCCATACTATTTTGAGACTGTATCATTTCAAATACAAATTTTTATCATAAGACTTTAGTTACTCAAGATTTTTAAAACTTAATTCTCTTAACCTATGTTGTTCAAATTTTGAAAGACAAAAGAAGGAAAGAAAGGCCCCAAATGACAATGCTGCGTTTCTTGATACTTTTCTCAATTTTTCTTGCATGATAGTGATTAATGATCTCTGACTTTGCCTGTCCCTTATCAAGTTCCTTCAGGTCCTGATTTAGAAAGTGAAGCTTAACCTTCCTACTTTTGATCAAGGATATGGGGAGCCTTCTGGATAGTGACAGACTACAAATGAGGACTCCTTAAACTGAAAAGATAAAGACTGAGAAATAAGATAAAGACTTTTAAAATTGTGAAGTTTATGGATGGGATAGACACAAACTCATTTCCAAAATTTTGGTCTGCTAAAATCAAGGGAATTTCTTAGGATTTATTTTAAAATAACACTAGAACTGTTAAATTGCAAGTCATCTTTTCATACAGAGCGGTAACTAGTAGTTCATGTATGTAAATAAATTCAAGAAATTTTAGACATATTCATAAATGATAAATCTAGACATTCATAGATGATAAATCTAGATTTAATTCTCACAGTAAGGTAAGATTATTTAGAAATCTATGTCTAAGTGTAAAAATAAATAAATTTGGGAAATTTGCATTTTGCCCTTACACAATGTTTCTGACTGCATAGAACATTTTGTTGATCCTAACAAGCATGTTACCCTTTATAAACATGGTATCTTTGTGCTCTGGATGTTAACTGTGAGGTCTAGATGTATGAATACTCTAGACCTTGCCATCCTTAGCAGAACTCCACACACTCCTAGCAAGAGTGCTTCTCCATCCCATCCTCTCTTCCCCATCCCCACCCACAGCACTCACCAAGTCACCACCATCACTTACACTGTGACCACTAGGATTAGTCTTACTAAGTTCTTATCAAAAACTAAATAAGACCCTCGGGGCTATTAAAAAATAAAAAGACAATGCTGAGTTTACTTACTTGTCAATAAAGGCTAGAAGAAGAAATGCAATGAGTAGCACAACAAGGGGAAAGTGTGAGCTTTTAAGTGCTAGAAAGGTGGAGATAGTGTGGTTGGTGGCTGTGCTTACCAAGGAGCAGAAACTAGCACTGTGGATAACATAGAATAGCCTATAGGTCTATACACAGCTGGGATCCACAGCATCCATTTGTTATTGGTCATGAAAAAGCCTTCAGTTAGGTCCACTATAGGTCTGACAAACTTGAAATGGCTCAATTTTCTGGTCCTTCAATAACTTTATCTTTTTAGAACCAGGTATAGAAAAACACAACATTCCAATTTTGATATCTCCTCAGCAAGGTTACTGTAAGTACGTATATATATATATATATATATATATATATATATATATATACACGTGCACGCGCACTCACACACACACACACACATTTTATACGTTAGTCCTCTTACATTGGTCTCCAGAATAAACCTGAACTTCCAGGCTACCCCTTATCATCTGGCTTTTAATCTCCTAATCTGATCTCATCTAGCATACCTCTTCAATTGCCAAAACCCTCCGGAAATCATTGTCAGTCTTCATCAAAATCGCCTATTTCCATAAGTTTTTGTCCATCATTTTGGAAATTCCCCCTTTCTTTCTTGTTCAAACTAACCCAACTCTATCCTGGTGACTCTGTATCACTGCAGCCCTATAAGGAGTTAGCATTTTTCTTTCAAACAACCTCAGACCACTGGACTTCTAATTGTCCTCTGTGCTCACATTGCCTCTTCTAGCCCATTATCCTTACCTTCCTAAGAATCCCCAGCTTTGAATCTTATGTCAATATCTTACGTAGTAGATTAAGTTGTCTACCCACCCCCGCCACACTGGCTCTGGGTTTGCCCAGGTCATTTGCTTTGGACAATGAGGCAACTCTAAACATTATAACTGCAATCATATATTTGCAAATCGCTTACACATGGGGCTTGCTTTATCTTGCTATTTATGGGAACCCTGCAACCACTAGAACGTGTAAGAGCCCAGGCAATCATGTTGTGTAACAAAAGTCCCTTGGTCAAGTCATCTAGTTGGACATACAGTCCAACATCTAACTTCCAGACATTTGAGGGAGTCCATCTTAAATCATCCTCTAACCAAGTTAATCCAAACCAGTAGAAACCCCTAGCCAATCCACAGAATTATGAAAAATATTAACTGTTTCTTATCTTAAATCACTAATTGTGGCAAACAATTTTCTTTTTTTAATATCGCAAAACCTAACTGATAGAGATTATATCACCCAAGTCCTTTGATGGACTATAAATTCTAAGAAGACAAATTTTTTTTCCCATTATTATCACCCCAATGTCTGGAAAATTTTAGATGTTCAACAATTTCTTCTGAAATACACAAAAAGGTTAAATATACTTTTAGATATATATTGCCCCAAATAAAGTATAAGAAAAAAATGTGTTTCCTTTATGGCTTACAGTTCCTGAATAATACAATATACATATTTATTAGACAATAATTTTGCTAAACCTAAAGTAACCTTAAATTTTTTCCAGCCCTCTCTATTCCAAAACTAAAGTCATAAAAGGACAATGATGACATGGTAATGGTTAATTAAAATCATTATAATATCAACATAAAACAATATTATTATCTATGTTTTGTTGAGGAAAAGACCTGAGGTTTAGCAAGATTGGCCATTAATCCAAAGTCTCACAGTTTATAAGTGACAGATTCTACATTCAAACCCAGAACTTTCTTATTTCAGGGCATTAGTTATATTCCCTTTCTGAGTGAATCTTCTTTATATACCTGTTCTTAAAATAGCTTTTGAGATAGATGGAAACTTAGAATATATCTGATTCAATTTCTCTATTTAGTTGGTGAGGAAACAGAGAGCAAAGAGGTCAAATAATGGGTCCAAGAGGACATAGAGAATAATTAATTCAATAAATGTGCCAGGTTAGAGACTACTAGCAAGTAGACCACAAATGGAACAAGAAAAGGTGTTTTCATTTACTGAGACTTTATCCCTTGCTGGGCACTGTATAGGTATAGTCATGCACATGACTTGGTTTATTCCTTATAGGAAGTCAGGTAAGTGTATCATTTCTACTGATAAGGAGTTCAGATGTGACTAGGAGCTAAATGATATGTCTGAAATTCAAACCTACTTCTGTCTGAATTCAAATAGCATGCTTTGTCAATAAATATACAACAATTTAGAATTATATTCTCATTCTGTATTTTTAACAGTGTCTTGGGAAGAAAGGCTATTTATCTGGGAGATAATAGAGTCTCCATTAAAAAAAATCTCCGTGTAAGAAAACTAAGGTCCTCTATTATTTTTTGAATTAAAATGGTGAATAGCATTCAAGGTCAATGCCAGGTCAGAGGGAGAAACACGTCATTTTCAAAAAATTATTCAAAAAACATATTTTGTCTCTAGAGAATCAGTGTGCTTCATATAGTATTACATAGTCTTTGCTTTTTTAATAAAAATTTCCATATTAACCATCAGGAAATTAAATCAAGATTCTAGTATTATAGTACCCATAAAAAGTTTAAGGATGTCTTTGGGAATATCAAGAGGCACTTGTCTTCAAGAATGTACAAGAACGAATGGTTCATCTAGTGAATGCTGGCTTCAGAGGCCAGGCCTAGCACTGCATGTGGGAGGCGGTCAGTTCACAGAGAAGGAAGTCATGGATGGGCAGGTTCTTCAGAAGGTAAATGCAGTATTTTAATTACTCGTTTGTCTACTTCCTGAACCAGACTGTGAGTTCGTTAAGTGAGAGAAATTAATGGTTGATAAATGAACTCATAGATGAGGTAAGGGATGGAATAAAGTTACCAGGTGAAAAATTCAGCGGGCTGGTAAGATATGATACAACTGGGTCAGAGACAGGTCAAGATAATACCTTATAGATGAAAACTTACAAAAATGCATCAATATGTAACATTTTAAAACACATATTTTATACTCAGTCCATCTTTGCTCCAGGTACTACAAATGGCAGAGAAGAGCACAAGTTATTTTTAAATTTTTATGTACTAAAATATTATCAAATTAAAGTTC
The DNA here is from genome assembly GCF_000956105.1 of Propithecus coquereli. Lineage (NCBI taxonomy): Eukaryota > Metazoa > Chordata > Mammalia > Primates > Indriidae > Propithecus > Propithecus coquereli. The sequence goes on from NW_012144966.1 coordinate 14,666,074, forward strand.
TGAATACCTCCTATTTCTATGGGTTTAGAGTAGTGAAATATTAAAATGCATCTGAATATACTGATTAAAACAGCCCCAAACTAGACAAGAGCTACCATTTTACATTAACATATTGCAAATATAATTTCAACTTAAATATATTTCTATATCTTTTGATCAGAATCCTGTTAATAGTCAAGTTCATTACCTCTTACTAAAGACTTACTCCATTTAAAGGTCATATGAATATGTTAGTTGTTAAGCATACTTACAACAGTTAAAATTTCTTAATTAAAAATGTTAATTGAAATATAAAATGGACAGTGTACCAGTAGTCAAAGCAAGCCAGATACAGTTCTCATTGTGTGTCTTTGTAGGCTGTCATCTCTTTTCCATTACACTTGAAAACCTAGGAAGATAATTCATACACTTTCAGTTTAATTTCATTTATTCTTATAATTATAAGTGATATTCACAAATGCTATTTTTTTCTGGGTTCAATCCTAAAAAACTCTTCTCTACACCCAAGAAGCCAATCTTCCATGCTTTCTGAGAAATACCAAGTGTTTTAATGGGGCACCCATCCTGACTAATTCTTGAAAGTGATTTCCTACACAGCTTGGTTGCTATTAATCAATATTCATGTCATAAAAATATTTATTAGATTGTTTTGAGGCAAAATATCACTATGGAAGTCTTTGACTTAGGTTACAAATTATACATAATTAAAGGCATGTACCAAGCATTTGGGAGTGTAAAACATTATCTTTTGTGACATATTGATGGGCAGTCAAGAAAGAAATTTTTCAGTTAGAATGTGACCACCAAATACTGTCTTTTTGACTGACAGTTCCATTATAAATTTAAGCCTGGGATACATAGGAGTCAATTGAACTACACATTTATCACTGCCTGCAGTTATGGATGAAAGGAAAAGAACTTGTTAACATGGGTAGGAGGAGGTTACAATTTCCAGGAGCTATTGATCCAGTTCTGCCTGCAACTCAATTACAATTGAGGTATGTGGAAAAGAGGGAAGTTGGGAAACTAACACTAAAACAAAATGGAAGTAATTCTTAAAAATATGGAAAATTATGGACTAATCGTATGGCACCTGGGAGCCTGAATATAGTCCAATGTGGACCTTGAAAGACCTAGAGCTGGTGTTGCCACTAACAGACATGTAATCTGTGGCAAACTATTTAAGCTTTTTAAGCTTCAGTGTCTTCATCTGGAAAAACAAAAGTGAGGGAGAGTTAATGGTTTTAGTACAGGCATAAATCAGGACTGAAGTGCAAGTCCCTTCTAGGCCTTTGTTAGCATTCTCATTTTACTGTGGGCTCTTGTAATTCATGACACAAAGCACCCACAAAGCCCTCAGTTGGAACTGGACACTAAGGACAACTTGGAATAAAGTTATATCTTAAGAAAGACATCAATAAATATGAAAAATTCCAAAACTATACAATTACCATGCATATCTCCATATTACTCTCTCTGCACGCACACACACACAGACACACACACACATCTCACATAGAGAGGAAAAATCTCAGCATTGATGGTCATGGCTCAACATTCAATCACAAAATGGAATGCAGTTTGGAAAAATCCTTGGATGGACTAACCAATTGATGAGACAATGCAATATTTTTTAAAATATAAATTTTTTCAGTTAGAGGCCAATCTTACCGGGGTTAGGTGATACCTCATTGTAGTTTTGATTTGCATTTCTCTAATGATTAGAGATGTTGAGCATTTTTTTATATGTTTGCTGACCATTATTCTGTCTTCTTTTGAAAAGTTTCTGTTCATTTC
>NW_012144966.1:14678970-14681112 GCF_000956105.1 Propithecus coquereli
TTATTGATAAAACATAATAAAGAAACAACAACCATATATTGTCCTTACAGAAAAATAGGGAGTCTAGATTATTAATATGTTATTGTGGGGTCAAATACTTAATGAACTTTTTAATGTCAACCACTGTATGTTAAATAAAATTCTCACAGCCACAATCACTATATATGATGGCCTCTATTTCAAAGTCAAGTTTGAGATCAGATTTATATCTCATTGTTGTCCATATTACTTGTGAAAGCGGTGACCCCAAAATTCTATAAATTTCATTAATGTAATCATGTATTGTTTTAACTTATAGAGGAGCATAATAACAGTTGATGCTTGAGTATTTCTTACATAAAGTTCTAAGCCGGTTGGTAGAAACTCCCCTTTTCAGTCACTGAAGGATTTCAGTTCTCTCAATCCTGTGACACAGCCACCTGAATATATCTTTCTAAGGTCATTAAGATGATGAGGGACTTGCAGGAGGCACAACAGCTTTTAATTGACGTGACTAGAAGTGACCCACATCATAACTCATCACAGTTCACTGGGCAAAACTAGGCATATTGCCCCATTCTACCTGCAAGAGAGTTCGAGAAATGTCAGAACGTGATAAGAACTGTCTCTGTCACTAATATGAAGAATTTACTGAGAGGAGGCACAGCAAGGTGACTGAATAGAACCCTCTAGCAATTATCCCCTCATAGGAATGCCAAATTGAAAAACTGTCGACACAAGAAAGCACTTTGATAAGAACGCAAAATCAAGTAAGCAATCACAATACCCGGTTGTAACATTATATCAAGGAAAGAGGCACTGAAGAGGGTAGGAAAGACAGTCTTGCATTGACTGCACCACCCATCTCCCATCCCCCAGCAGTTACTGCACCAGTGCCAGATAGGGAGAGAATCCCTGTGCTTGGAGGAGGAAGAGTGAAATGATTACGGGACTTTGCATTGGAATTCAGGGCTACCCTATCGCAGAAAACCAACACAGGGCAGAATTCTGCCAGTGGACACCCACAGAGGGAGCATTTAGACCATCCCTGGCCAGAGAGGAATCCTCCACCCAGAGGTAGAAACCTGAGTTCTGGCTAGTTCCACCATCAGCTGATGAAAGTGGCCTGCGGTCTGGAATAAATTTGTAAGGCTGTCAGGCCACAAAGACTGCAGTCCTCAGACAATTCCTGTGGCTACACTCTAAGCCAGTGGACTTGGGATGCACATGACCCAATGAGACACCAGTGGTGGTGACTAAGAGAGTACCTGTGTCACTCCTCCCCCAGTGCCAGGCAGTGCAGCTCATGGAGAGTCTTCTGCTTGGGTAAAGGAAAGGGAACAGTACAGAGAGTGAGTCTCCTTCTGTTTGGGAGAAAGTGAGGGAAAAATGTGAGAGAGTTTGCTTTGTAATTCAGGGAATTATCCCATATGTTACCCAAGGCAACCAAGGCAGTACCACCAGGAGTCTGCAAGAGTTGCAGCATCACTGGGCTTGCAGCACCCCCTAGTGATGATACAGATGCAGTGACTAAAGACTTATATCACAAGATCCAATTCTCTTTGAATAACTGGAAAGCCTTCTCAAAAAGAGTGGATACAAACAAGCTCTGACTATAAATACCTAACTCTTCAATGTCCAGAAATCAGTAAACATCCATAAGCATCAAGAACATCCAGGAAAACATGACCTCACCGAACAAACTAAATAAGGCACCAACTCCAGAGTGACCAATTCCAGAGTGATGGAGGTAGGTGACCTTTCACACAGAGAATTCAAAGTAGCTGTTCTGAGGAAGCTCAATCAACTTAAGACAACATAGAGAAGTTATTCAGAAGCCTATCAGAGAAATGCAACAAAGAGATTGAAATAATAAAAAAATCAAACAAAAATTCTAGACTTGAAAAATTCAATTGGCAAACTGAAAAATTCATCAGAGTCCCTCAACAGCAGAATTGACCAAGCAGTTGAAAGTATTTGCAAGCTTCAAGACAGGCTATTTGAAAAAACACAGAAGAAGAAAAAGAAAAAAAGGATAAAAAAAGAATGAAGCACGCATACAAGATCTAGAAAATAGCTTCAAGAGGGCAAATCTGAGTTATTGGCCTTAAAGAGGAGGTAGAGAGAGATTGGGGTAGAAAGTTTATTCAAAGAAATAACAGA
>NW_012144966.1:14681301-14683814 GCF_000956105.1 Propithecus coquereli
AATTTTTCAAGTCTTCCAAAGACACAAAAGGAAGAAGAATACATGCTAAGATAGTTATAAGTCAAAAAACAAGAAAATATGAAAAGAATCAGGAATAAAGAAAAACTGAAAGAAGAGGTGATATAAAATCATCCTCAATAAAGCCTGGGCAGTTGATTATGACAAAGTAAATCTACAGCCAAATGTGTCAAGGGATAATTTAATTGTTTTCACCATCAAAAAGGTCAATAAAATGACTTTTAGCAGGAAAGAAAAAAAATCAGCTTTTAGGAATTTACGAAGAAAGAAAAGACACATTTGTACTATACTGTCTAATTGATTAGTTTTCAAGGACTCTAGTTTATAGACTAAAATGAAAACCAATTCTATTCATGGGAAAAAAAATTATTTTGGAGATAATGTGAACCATAGAAAAGTTTATCGGTATATCTTAAAGGCTTAAAAACTCATTGTGTCCAAAAAATAACAAATACAATCATGTTTATTTGGATGAGCAACTCCTAAAGCACAAAATAATCTCCAAGGTTAAATTTGGAATTTAAAAGAAATAGATATTTATTTTATAACAGTATATACATGATATAATATGTGAGAGGAGTAGTTACTATTTTTTCCTAGACAGGTCCAATGAAATTATATTTGGTCCAAGGAGTCTATGGTACAATTTTCCACTGTGCCCTAAATGTTGTAAACCTCAGTAGAAAGAAATGAGTAGCTATGTAGGAATCATGGACACTTTAGCACCAACCAGTAGTGTTATATCTGTATGTCCTATCTGAGGAGAATATTGAAAGTTCTCAGACAAAATATATGAAAATTAAAAACATATTTTTGTGAATACACTGATACTTAATATCATATTTAGACTTGTCTTTAGAGTCATATTTAGTCTGCTTCATGACCAAACTCTCTAAAGTCTAGAAAATGTGGTACAGAATAGACAACATGACATCATGCTAAGTACTTGTGAATGCCAGCCCCCAAATTTACTTGCGTTTTGACCCTAGATATCTCACTTAATCTCTCTAAATTGAATTGTTATTACCTGTAAAATTAGGATAATAATCGTACCTCTCTTATGATGTTGATGTAAAATAACATGCTTTATTCCTTTGCATCCCAAGGCTTTGTAAGTGACTCATGTTTATGATCTCACTCCTTGGGATAATACGTGGGTCTCTCAAAAGAGTAATGGTTTAGGAATCAAATTTGTGCAAGGAAATGCCTAACAACAAGAGGTTTTGTTTGCTTATTTAAGTTAAAACTAAGCTTCTAGTGCTACAGATACAATATATCTGCCAGACCTGATGGCCAACACAGTGCCATAAAACAGTGTAGTGTTGTAGTTAAGAGCATAACTTTGTAATCAGATTGACTCGGGTTCAGATTAAACTTAATTTTTCTTACCTGTGAAATGAAAATAACAATAGAATTTACTCTATAAAGTTGTTACATGGATTAAATTAGAGTCTGCTATTAAAATGCTAAACAAAGGGTATAGCATATAATAAGGAATAACAACAAAGCTGTAACTCTTTTGTAGGGAACACATGAAGCCATCAAAACAGAACTCTAAAAATCCTTGAGTGTGGTTAATTCTTACTGTTTTTACTACCTATCTTCCCAATTGATTTTAATATGGTCTTCTAGCCTCTGGCAAAATTAGCTCCCATCATTTGGTTGATGAATGGCATACTGAGAATGTTTTTGATTTTATGAAGTTTACAAGATCGGTGTTTTACCAATCACAGACATAATAGCATAACTGTATGTTTGTATTTTAGAAATATTTACACTATAAAGAAGTCTCCTCACTTTTAATTAAAATTATTACCCATGGGGTGATGCTGCAAAACAAAATATCTAAATCCATTTTCTTATTATTTAGAAATGTAACTTAAATTTCTTTCTTTTTCTTTTCTCTTTTTTATATCTCCAAAATGTTTGTCAGCAATATGTACAATCATTTTAAAATATTTTAAATTTATATCAGTGTGGTGAAAAGCAAGACTGCCTTCCTACCACAATGGATTTCTTCCACTTGAGCATGTCTCTTAAAATGACTACGACTTTCTTATCCTTAAGTTAATATTTTTCTGCATATGTAATATCTCTCTTTGTTAGATTTCATGCAAACTTTCCATCTCATGCTTTCAATAAAGGTGACCTTTAAAATACACAAGTTTCCAAAATAGGAAATACAATCTTAATAGAAAATTACATCTATACAAACTAAGAGTTCCTGAGGTCAGTCAGATAACTACATTTCATTTATGTAGGACATTTTGAAATACAAGGAAATAGAAATGTGAATTAATTAAATACTATTTCTTATGCTATGCTCACATAAATGGTTAAATTAACAAATACAATTGTTCTTAAACTCTAGTAACCTGATTAACCATCGCTCTAACTGTTGCACACCCTTTGCACAATGCTATCAATTTGCATCACACATTATTTATAATTTTCTCAATGTGTTTAAATGCTAACCATTAAAATGAATAGTAAAA
>NW_012144966.1:14689094-14690464 GCF_000956105.1 Propithecus coquereli
ATTGAATATAAATGTACTAAACTCTCCAAAAAACAGACGTAGAGTGCCGAGTGAATTAAAAAGCAAAACCCTATTATGTGTTGATTACAAGAAACCAACTTTACCTATAAAGACACACATAGACTAAAAATAAAGGTATGGAAAAAGATAGTCCATGCAAATGGAAAACAAAAAAGAGCAGGATTAGCTATATTTCTATCAGATGAAATAGATTTCATGAAAAAAAGTGTAAAAAGGCAACAAAAAAAGTAAACTGCAGACCAATATCCCTTATGAATATAGATGCAAAGATCCTAAAAAAATACTAGGAAATCAAAATCAATACCACATAAAAAAAATGATCCATAATGATCAAGTGGGCATCATGCCAGGGATGCAAGGATGCAAGGATGCTTCAACTTACGTACATCAATAAAAATGATTCACCACATATATAGTAGTAAAAACAAAGACCATATGATCATCTTAATAGATGCAGAAAAAGCATTCAACAAAATCCAGCACTCTTTCATTGTAAAACCCTCAACAAACTAGACATAGAAAGAATGTATCTCAAAATTATAAAAGCCATATATGACAAACCCACAGCCAACATAATACTCAATGGAGGAAAGTTGAAAGCATACCCCCAAGAACTGGAACAAGACAAGGATGCCCACTGTCACCACTTCTATTTAACATACTGCTAGAAGTCCTAGCCAGGGCAATCAGGCAAGAGAAAGAAATAAAGGATATCTAAGTTAGGAAAGAGGAGGTCAAACTATCACTTTTTGCTGATGTGATAATCTTCTATGTAGAAAACACCAAAGACTCCACCAAGAGACTCCTGCAATTGATAAACAAATTCAGAAAATTCACAGATTACAAAATCAATATTCCCAAATGCATAGCATTTCTATGTACCAATAACAGTCAAGCTGAGAGTCAAATCAAAGACTCAATATTATTCAAATAGCTACAAATAAAATAAAATACCTAGAAATATACTTAACCAGGGAGGTGAAAGATCTCTACAAAGAGAACTATGAAACACTGAGGAAAGAAATTGCAGATCACAGAAACAAATGGAAAAAACTACCATTCTCATGGATCGGTAGAATCAATATTGTTAAAATGTCCACACTACCCAAAGTGATTTACAGATTCAATGCAATCTCAATCAAAATACCAACATCATATTCCACAGATCCAGAAAAAAAAGAATTATATGCTTTGTTGGAACCAGAAAAGAACCCAAATACCCAAAGTAATCTTAAGCAGAAAGACCAAATCTGGAGGCATCACATTACCACACTTCAAACTACACTACAAGGCTATAGTAACCAAAGCAGCATGGTACTGGCACAAAATTAGAGACATAGTCCAACAGA
>NW_012144966.1:14692503-14711433 GCF_000956105.1 Propithecus coquereli
TAAGTATCTGGTTATGTAACCTGTTTCTTCCACCTCTCCTAGATTATAAGCAGCTTGAGGAGAGGGATAATTTCTTATTTATGTTTGCATCCCCAGTGCCTAGCACAGAGATTTGTAATGTTGATGGATAAATGAATTAACAATGAATAAATGATCCTGAAATCAGGAAACTGAACATGGTCATTTATATATCCTGTCACTGGTACAGATTATATCGGTAGTAAAAGGAGTGTTGGAAGTGGCTATGAGAATTTGGGAGATAATGGAGAAGTCACAAAACTCATATTCTGAGTTAAATAAATGGGTGTATTGGGAATGACCTATAAGTAAATAAGTTTTTGGAAAAAGTCATATATTAGAGTGACTTTAATATATGACTTATGGGGTTGAAGTTTTAGTTGATTATCAGACACTGGTGTGGCCATGAAAAAGGTTTGCTGAAGTGGAATGGAAGAAAGGATCAATGCATCTGAAGTCATTAAAGAACAGTTAAGTTATGGTGTTGATAAGAGCATCTTTGATGATGTTCAAATCAATTAATCTAATGGCAGGAGTGGGGTGAAGAAAATAAATAATTTTGGCTAGTCCTTTATAAGTATAGGGGGGTCTAAGAATAGAGAAAGTTATTTGGGAACTATCATGTCAGTCCATATGCGAGGTCATATGGATTTGAACTGAGGTAATAGAGATTTAAAACTTTTCTAGCCTTGGGCCATGTAGATAACAGAAGTCCTTGCCTTTTTCTTGGAAGAATATAAGAGCACAAGTGGCCTGCCATATGCCACCTGTGCCACTAGTACATGTGACTAGTGCTGTGACCTGGACGTATCCCCCCAAATTCCCATATTGAAATCACCAACATGATAGTAAGAGGTGAGGCCTTCAGGATGTGATTAAGTCATAGGGCAGAGCCCTCATGGATGGGACTGGTCCCTTACAAAAGGGTTTGAAGGAGTGGATTCATTCCCTTCCATCTCCTCCATCATGTGAGGACACTGTATTTGTCGACTTTGGAGGATGCAGCAACAAGGCACCATCTTGGAAGCAGAGAGTAGCACTCATCAGACACCAGACCTGCTGGCATCTTGATCTTGAAGTTCCCAGCCTCCAGAACTGTGAGAAATAAATTTCTGTTTTTTACAAATTATCCAGTCTGTAGTATTCTGTTATTACAGCACAAAGACTCCTAATTCATAGGCAGTGTAAAAGACATTTTTAGATCACTCATCACATCCCTTTGGGCCTTTTCTCATTTCTTGTATTCCTTCTCAATCATCTCTCTGCTTCCTGTCTCAAGACTTTTGTCCTAATGGTCAGGAGGCCACTTAATCCATGTGCAGGTGCTACCTAGTATTGCAGGAGTAGTTAGTTCCCCCAGCACAGAGGAAATCCTTAGCCAACAAGGGACAGCATTGATGGATAAAGACCACCACCTCTTTTCCCTCATTGGGACAATTCGTATGTACAATCTACCTGTCTCCTCCCAGGGTACACAGTGGAAATGAGCTCACTTTTCCAAGTTGAGAATGAGTAGTAGAAATTATCTTTATTTTGCTTAAGACAGCATCCCATGTGCAATAACCTCAGTATGATAAAAGTATTTGAGTTAATGCTTGGAATTTCTCTCTCCCACATCTCTGATGTAGAGTCAAGAAAAATGTATCTCAAAGAGACTAAATGATTTGTTAAAGATCAGTGACAGATTTCATAACCAAACCAGCATCTTTTTCATTATAAAAAACAAAAATGTTAATTTTTAAAAAGAAAGCAAATTCACAAAACAGATGCATTGAACAGACAATTATTACCCTTACAATAGAATTCTTTTAAAATACAGGAAATGCTCACCTGCTCAAGTTAACATTATAAGACAACAAATGTATTTTTGTCAATTGATCCAATATTGATATCTTCCCCTTTTTTAAAAAATTATAATCAAATATAAAATTATGGCATATATGTGATTAATTCAGTAGCTAAATATAGTTCTTTTGAAACATGGCAATTATTCAGAGACCAAAAATGTACAGATCGGCAGTGAAGGAGAATAAGAAGTTTTTCCATGGTTAGGCATCAGTCAATTGAGGGTGGGATGAGGTTATAGAGAATATGTTAAAAAAATAAACTTGGGATGCTCATGGAAATTTGAGAGATTTATATTTTAACCTGTACATGAAGGGTTTATTAGAAGGCAGTAAGTTTACAAATATGTTTATGTTTATTTCTGCAAAATATGCTTAGATTTTATTTATTAAGGTTTAGTGACAAAAAACATTTCTATGAAATTCAAAGTGGTTTATCTATTGTTTCACTAGAACATTTTACGGAGAAATTTCACTATATTGTGTAAATGTTAGGTGCTCAGAAACTATTTGCATGAATAAGTTGCAATATTTACTATCCCAAGAAGAGAATAATTATATACCCTATTTTAATTTATTTGTAGCATCTTTATTCTCTAATCACACACTTCAATATTCGAAAATGACTTTTTGAATGCAGATTTTAAGAGAAATGTGACTTTTCAAATAGAAATAAAGGAAACAGACTTTAACCCATGCAATAGTAATAAACAGTGTTGCACAATTGAAAAGATCATGTAGTTTTCTATATGCCTATTAACATTATGCAAACAACGAAAAGATACATTTTATTATCAGGTCTTAGGCTAGCGTCAAACCCATCTCTCTCTCCAGAAAATCAGAGTTTCCAGAGGAACCCTCTGGCTAATGCCTAAAATGTTGGAAGCCATAACACCCTCACAAAAACCTGCATGGCAGAAGAGGTGGTCTTCCCTTCCGAAGAAATGATGAAAATCCTGTATGGAGTGAAAACTCTTTTGCTGCTTACAGATTATTGCCTAGATAAAAGGTGGAATATCATTTTCGTAAAACCAAAATATTTTGGAGAAAGTGTTGAGTCTGCAGACTAACCATAGGGCTTTAAGAATGAAAGTTCTCAGTTGAACAATAACTTCAACAAAGCAATTTCTTGCCCTAAAACACACAAAACTCTCTGGGTGGGTAACACTATTTCTGCAACAGTGGAATAGAATCTTCTATTTCACTGCATGCCTTGGCTTAACTCTTACCATCTTCTGAGACAAAACTCTCCCCAGACCATGTGCACTCCAGCCTCGACCTCGGGATTATCCAGCAATTCACCTTAACATGGATACTTTTTGAATGCCATGTTATAGTCTTTGGATGTACAAAATATGAAGAAGAATGGTTACTTCCTTTGAGAATTTTGGGCAAGCTGAGGGAACACATATGTTTTTAAATGACTCTGATGGAAAATACATAGGGTGTGGATCTGAAAAGATCAGTGCAGGAAAACTCAGGAGGCTGCAGCACTGGTCAAAACAGGGTTGCTCTTAGCAACCTTTTATGACATTTTGTTTCAATGTCTAGGCAGCCTGATTGCTACAACCCTTGTTTTCTGCCCAACCCTAGAACAGTGTCCTGGATAAGTACTTATTCCCACCCAGAGAGATTTTTTAAAATGATAAGTCAGAAGAGCTTAGCGAAACAATATTTTATGGTTCCAACAAGTTCAAACTCTTTATTGAGCCTGAGCCATCATATAAATACTTAATGGAAATGAAAAAAATTGAAGGACTATGAGCCAAATATGAGAAGCCACATAAGACATAGAATACTTCATATCGATTTGCTTTGATTTTCTGCTGCAGGTCACAAGTATATCATCATATAATCATATAGATTCCTGAAATAAAAAACAATCTTTCCACTTAAACAGTTTATTCAATAGTTAGTGCTTTTAGTTCCCAGATATAGAACTTCTGTGACCCATTACTTTTCTTAAGTCTCCACGCACATTCTGTTTGAAATTTCATTAATTTTCTATAAGGGAACATGGGCAATATTAGATAATAGTCTTCTTCACTCATCCTCTGCATTTGAACAAACTATTTTCCACTTGTATCATCTCATGCTAGATTTAACCAGGCTTTAAATAAATAGTTATTGAACAATTCATCTAAGTGCATATAACAATGTTTTATCCTCACTTATCTTTTCTACTGTTATTATGAAGTCCTACTTTAACCTCACAATCTCATTTGGATCTTTCATCAAAATTTCACTACATGAATTATAATTTTGATAATATTCTTTTTTGAGATTTACAAGCTAATATTTATTTTTCTTGGCAGCAAGCACAACTTTCTCTTCCATACATTGTGTATTTTCTTTTGTTATCTTAAAAATAGCTAGCAATTTATTCTTTCCTAGAACTAATTAATTATATTCTTGCAGTAAAACTTATGCCCTCAGCTCCATAATTTTTTCAGTTTCTAAAAGCTTTTTATCAGGACACCACATTGCACAGTCTAGATTGAACGATGCCCACAGGAGTTGTGCAAAGTGGGTGCTGGTGTTGATTGATAGTAAATTTTTCCACTGACTTCTTTTTGGTATTTTTTTTTTTTTGGTCTTTTTAGGACACATATCTTGAATCTTTTTATTTTTCATTTTCCAGTAAATATTCAAGTTTTATCATAGGCCATTTTTTTTCTACAAAGATTCATCCTAATTTTCCCTCATCTATGTATATTCTATATATAGATACTTTTGCCCTCCTCTCACTTACACTTTTCCGTCAGCTTCCCTGGCAAGTTACGTATCACCTGCCTTTCTCATTGCTGATGTGAGTTTTATCCCAACATTTTTTGTCCTTTCTATGCAAAGCTTCCAATTTATGCTTTATCCTGCAATATGTTTTTATATCCAGAAAATGAGTTTGATGATTCTCATTGGGTAGCTTCTCTCTAGAAACAGAAACTGCTTCAACATGGCAGAAAGACATTTATGAGGCTTTTTTTATTTTTAATCTTGCAATATTTTATATTCTCTAGTCATTAACTCAGATATTTCAGCTTTCAACATCCTCTTAATTGTATTTGTTCTAAGGTCAGATTACCTTGGTTTGAATTTACATCTATAAGCTTTAATCAACTTTAATCAACTAGTCTAATCTACTTACTAAGTTACAGTTCCAATAACATTAAAATGGGGTGTTCTTCAGAGAGCCTGTGACATAAAATTAGTATGAGCATTTACTGATATTTAAAAAGCACTTGACATAATCCCTGGCACATAGCAAATTAGACCTGTTTATATAATATTACAGCATCATCACACTTTCCATGGTAATGTAAAAGTGAATAGATATATAATTATTCATTATATTGATATATGCTAAAAAAGAATACATTCTGTTAATACATCATTTGGGACAAAATGTTGTCCCTTTAAAGGCAAGTTTAGTAATCCAGTAAGTGTAAGGAGCTTCAAGTAAAGGTTAAAGCTCTTAGCCCCAAGGCCTTCTACATGCTAACGGGATAAATAAGAAGCATGTGCCAAACACAATTGCTTATAGCATGAGTCCTCCAATGTTTGATTTTACATATATTGGATAGTGTTCATTCAGAGAATTTGAAGAAGATAGTTGATGTGAAGACATTATTTTATTACATATTTTAAAAATCACTGACTTCTGTGGGTTGAGAAATTCATCTGTCAAAGAAATATAGAAAACTTTGATTCATGTTGCTTTTTTTTTTTATTTCAGCATATTATGGGGGTACAGATGTTTAGGTTACGTATGTTGCCCTTGCCCCCCTCCCAAGTCCGAGTTTCAAGTGTGTCCATCCCTCAGATGGTGCGCATCGCACTCTTTGTGTATGCATATACCCGTCTCCTCCTCCCCCCTCCCCCCCGGCCAACATCCAATAGATGTTATTCTTATATGTGCACTTATGTGTTGATCAGTTAATACCAATTTGATGGTGAGTACATATGGTGCTTGTTTTTCCATTCTTGGGATACTTCACTTAGTAGAATGGGTTCCAGCTCTATCCGGGAAAATACAAGAGGTGCTATATCACCATTGTTTCTTAAAGCCGAATAGTACTCCATGGTATACATATACCACATTTTATTAATCCACTCACGTATTGATGGACACTTGGGTTGTTTCCACATCTTTGCCATTGTGAATTTTGCTGCTATAAACATTCGGGTGCAGGTGTCTTTCTTATAGAGTATCATTTGTTCTTTTGGGTACATGCCCAGTAATGGGATTGCTGGATTGAATGGTACTTCTACTTGTATCTCTTTAAGATACCTACATATTCCTTTCCACAGAGGTTGCACTAGTTTGCAGTCCCACCAGCAGTGTATGAGTGTTCCTATCTCTCCGCATCCATGCCAACATTTAGTTTTGGGACTTTTTGATAAAGGCCAGTCTCACTGGAGATAAGTGATATCTCATTGTGGTTTTGATTTGCGATTCATGTTGTTTTAATTTTTATTTTCAGAGTAGAACATCTAGGAAATATTAGAAGAAAGTTTTTCTGATCGTAAGTATCACTTTCTGCACTGTCATCCTTCCACAAAGTAGTATTTTTCCAATAAGGGCAATATGATACATGTCATATGATATTATCAGAAATGATTTGAAAACATTGTGAAGTTTCCCATAGGTAGTCATCATATTACACTTTGCCTTACTCTGATGATGTCTCAGCCAAATGAGAGTATCCCTAAAGTTAGTTACTTATTTTTCATTATTATACACACTTGCTCTTCAGACTAGTAATCAAACTTTTAGGAAAAAAAAAAATTCATGACTCAGTGCAAAGGTACCTCTGAAAACAAAATGACAAAATCTCTAAATAAATACATGAAAAATTGCCAGAGATTATATAGAAACAGAAATATAAACTAAGTAACTAAAAATAAAACCTGAAATTGTCCATAATAGTTTATAGTTTATTAGCTAAACCAATGGGAGAAATTACTATCTAGTGATGCATTCCATTTATATTTACTTAAGAATATGGTTCAAATTATAATTTTAAAACCATTTTTATTTTCTGCTTATTATGCCAATATGTTCACTGGCCCCTAAAACAACATCTGGCACTTTGTGGCCATTCAGTGTATGTTTATTCAATGAAGCACAATCAAACTACAGACTATGAGATTTGATATCACATTTTTCAGGACATATAAGTGAGGTTTATATAATTCACCTTCAATAGATTGAGGGATTTCTAGGTCTTAACTCTCAGTTAACAGTAAATACTTCACAAGTACACAAGTTACTCATACTGAATGGGGAGGAAAATCCAAGAGAAAACAAAATAAATCATGGACATTTCATTTTAGAAAACAAAACAATGTTTTAATATGTCCCGTGTGGAAAAAATAAAATTTCTAAGGACTAAAATATAAGTATCATTGGGGAGTAGAAGGTGGAAACGGTGGCATATTTTCTAAGAGAAGTTCTAACATATCAAAAATTGTTTCATTTGATAAATAAAAATTTTTGCCCATTCTAAAATAGAAATATTGTTGAAAAAGCAATCTCAATAAAATATTGAGAACAGTGTTAATTAGTCACTCCACTATATAGGAAATTCCTAAGTCAAACAATCAAATTAGTAGGCAATCAGTTAAGAGTGTAAATTGATAATAAATTAGACTTCATCGAAATGAATAAAAAAAGAAACTTTTTCCTGCAAATGACCCTGTTAAAAGAAAAGACAAATTACAGACAGGGAGACAATAAATATTTTTAAATCATATATCTAATAAATGGCTTGTATCTAGAATGTAAAAAGAAGACTTTAAATAGTGAAAAATCAAATTAGAAAATGGGCAAAGTACATGAACAGAAATTTCACTGAAGAAAATATATAGATAACAAATAAGTACATTAAAAGATTTTCTATACTATTAGCCATCAGGGAAATGCAAATTTAAACCAAAACAAGATGCTATTACATATTTATCAGAATGACTAAAATAAAAACTTGGTATAACTTCAAATGCTGGCAAACCAGAGACACTAGGTCACACACATATTGCTGATGGGAATGTAAACTGATACAGCAATTCTGGAAAACAGTTTGTCAGTTTCTTTTAAGATAAAAATTGGCCTTAAAATAAGACCCAGCATTTGTACTCTTGGGAATTTATCCAGGAGAAATGAAACTTATGTTCACACAGAAACTTATACACAAACTCATAGTAGGTGGATATGTAATAACTGAAACCTAGAAATAATCCAGATGTCATTTCACAGGTGAATGGCTATGCAAACTGTGATACATCCAAAAGAGGGAATGTTACTCAGTAATACAAAGGAACAGACTATAGATAGATAAAACACCTTGAGTGAACCTCAGGGGAATTATGCTGAGTGGAAAAAGCCAATGTCCAAAGACTACCTACAGTATAATACCATTTATATATTGTTCTCAAAGTGACAAAACTATAGAAATGGAAAACAGATTAGTGGTTGTAAAGGGTTAGGGTGGCTGTGAGTGGGGGTGGCTATTTTTGGGCAGAACAAAGGAGCCTTTTGATGATGGGACAGTCTGAATCTTGAACATAGTAATAGTTACATGAAGCTACACATGTGATAAAATTTCAAAGAAATATACACACTCACACTAATAAGTGTATATATACCTGTGAAATATGAATAAATTCTAAAGATTTTACCAATGTCAATTTTCTGGCTTTGATATTGTACTATGCTTATGTTAGATACTAACATCAGGAGAGGCTGGTAAGTTTGCATGGGACCTCCAGGTACCTTTCTTTGCAACTTCCTGGGAATCTATAATTACTCCAAAATAAAAAGTAAGAAAAAAAATTACTCAAAAGAAAATAAGCCATGTATCCTATATAGAACAACAATGCTTTCTGCTTTCTTAATTTCAAGAATAGTGTGCTGCATATACTAAACACTCAAGAAATAGTTCTTGAATTAAAAAAAGTTATTCCATATTAAAAGGAGACAATATATCTTTAAATTCAATCTCATAATTAACATGTATCTAATATGTTCAGAATGGTTTTAATATTTATTTGTCAATTCCAACTTGTAATAGATATGTAACCAATGCATCTTACGTTTTACAAATGAGTTTCAAGACATTAGTAAGACTGGCATAATAAATACTTTTTTATTGATATGTAAGTTGTATATATTTTGGGGTACATGTGATATTTTAATACATGCATACAATCTATAATGATCAAATCAGGGTAATTGTGATATCCATCACTTCAAATAGTTAGCTTTGCTTTGTGTTGGGAAATATTACAATTTTCTCTTCCAGCTATTTTGAAAAATATAATGTTTTTAATTGTAATTTCCTTACTGTACACCAAATACTAGAACTTATTCCTTCTAATTGTATTTTTTTACCTATTAAGCAACTTCTCTTTATTCCCCCCTTCACTTCCCAGCCTCTGGTAACCACCATTTTACTTGCTACATTGATGACATCCACGTTTTTAGCTTCCACATTGAGTGAGAACATGTGATATTTGTCTTTCTATGTCTAACTTACTTTGTCTATCATAATGACCTCCAGTTCTATACATGTTCCTAGAAATGATAGGATTTCATTCTTTTTTATGGCTGAATAATATTCTATTGTGTATATATATATATAATTTTAGTTATCCATTTATTCATTGATGGACACTTAAGTTGATTGCATATCTTAGCTATTGTGAACAGTGCTGCAATAAACATGGAAGTGCACAATGGAGACAGTCCTCAACATTTGGGGCCTTTCTGACCTTCTTCTTACCCGCACTGCTACTGAGGCAGCCAGGGCTGAAGGGCTGTTTATATCTAGGACTGGCAAGTGTTTCACAGGGGAAAGTTAAACCAGAGCACCTGGGAGCAGTTTCCTGGCCTCTGACACAATGCCTATCACACCCAGGCTGCCTGTTTCCCCTCAGGACTGGGAGGGTTTGTCAGGGGAAGAGTT
This sequence comes from Propithecus coquereli, assembly GCF_000956105.1. NCBI lineage: Eukaryota > Metazoa > Chordata > Mammalia > Primates > Indriidae > Propithecus > Propithecus coquereli. The sequence goes on from NW_012144966.1 coordinate 14,702,327, forward strand.
AACTGGGGCACTTAGGAGCAGCTGCCCACCTCTGACAGGGTGCCTGTCACAGAGCTTGGGGCTCACTCCCTTCCCTATAAAAAGAAGCAGTGAGTGTTTTTGTGTGCCCCAAAGACAAAAGCTACCACCTCCTCTGAAGGAGGGAGGGGCTAGCAGTCCTCTCCCCAAGCTGAGAGCTTCCTGTCTCTTCTGTAAGGAGCCTACCATCCCTCAAGGCAAGGGACACAGTCATGCCTCCCCTGCTGGAGCATTTCAGCCACAGCCCACAGCCAGTCCGGTAGCCCTGCACACAGTGGGTTAAGCTGCCTCCACCAGCTCAGCTGCAGGTGGGCCAGGGTAGGAGCTGGGAATCAGGGTGCTTTTGAGCCCCCAAAGGACAGAGACCACTGTCATTGCTGAGAGAGGGAGGTACATGTCTCTTGTGTGTCCCACAGCTGCCTGCTTGTGCTAATCTCATAAAGAGGGGCCTGCCCTTCCTGTCACAGGCTCACAGCACAGCTGCCCCTCTCCTGCCTGAGTGTTCTTCTGGAGCAGCCAGCACGTGAACCCAGTGAGGACTGACAGCAAATTTGCCAGCTTGGTCTGGATCTCATCCCCACAGGACTCAAGCACACCATCCAGGGGCCTGGAAACTAAGGATTACCTAACCTAGTCCAACACTGCTGGCACCTGAACGCTCTCCCAGGGTCTGAGGACCAACTGATACAAATTGCCAGTAACATCACAATGAGTACCTACCTGCATGAGCCAAAAGGCAGCATACCTCTCCAGCATACAGTGAGCAGCAGAATTCCCAGCAGAGGAGAACAAGTGAACTGCAGAGCTAACTGTTTTGAGATGAGGGAAAAGGTTTGAGATGAGAAGGAACCAGCATAAGAACTCTGGCAATATGAAAAAGCAGGCTACTTCAATACCCCCCCAAAGGATCACACTAGCTCTCTAGCAATGGACTTTAACAAAAAAGAAACTTTTGAAACGTCAGATATGGAATTCAAAATATGGGCCACAAATAACCTCAATGGGATCAATGAGAAAATTGAAGACCAACACAAAGAAACCAAAAAGTAATAATAATTCAGGACATGAATTAAAAATATGCTAAAAAGATAGATACTTTAAAAAACCAACAGAACTTCTGGAAATGAAGGAGTAATTTAGGAAATTTCAAAATGCAGTGGAAAGTTTTAGGAACACACCAGAAGAAGCAGAAGAAAGAATTTCAGAGCTTGAAGACAAGGCTCTCAAATTAACCCAGTCAAAAATATAGGAAAAAGAATCAAGAATAATGGATAAATTCTCCAAGAAATATGGGATTGTGTAAATGCCTAAACATAAGAATCATAGGTATCCCCAAGGGAGAAAAAGCAAAAAGCATGAAAAAATTATTTGAGGGAAAAATGGAAGAAAACTTCCCTGATTTTGCTAGAGATTTAACACGGACATATAAGCAGGTCATAGAACTCCTGGAAGATATATTGCAAATAGGACATTACCAAGGCACATAATCATCAGTCTGGCCAAAGTCAAAGTGAATGAGAAAATCCTACAAGCTGTGAGACAAAAGCATCAGGTCACTTACAAAGGAAGACTCATCCAACTAACAGTAGATTTCTCAGCAGAAACATTACAAGCCATAAGGAACTAGGGTCCCATCTTTAGTATTTTTAAACAGAGTAACTGTCAACCAAGAGATCTGTAATCTTCAAAACTAAGTTTCATAAATGAAGGAGAAATAAAATCTTTCCCATACAAGTAAACATTAAGGGATTTGTCATCACTAGACCTACCCTACAAGAAATATTCAAAAGTGCTCTAAATACTAAAAAGAATGATTAATACTCACCAGTGTAAAAACACTTAAAAGTAAAACCTCACAGCTGTTATAAAACAGTAACACAAGGAAGAATACAAAGCAACTGAGTAACAATCAACATGATGACTGGAATAGTATCTAACAAATAAATTTTGACGTTGAATATAAATGGTCTAAATGCCCTACTTAAAAGATATAGATTAACAGAATGCATTAAAAAACACAACCCAGCATATGAGGGAAGATGGCTGAGACACCAACTGCTAGAGCATCTCAGTAGGAAGGAAAGGTTTTGGAAGAAAGAGAAAAACCAAACAAATAAACATATTAATAGATTGGGTATAATTCTGAGAGAAGAGTGCCAGAATATGCACGGGACTCCACGGGAGTAAATTGTGGAGCAGAACAAGGAGGAGCAAGAAATCAGTGCAGATCAACCCCTTAGAGGCTTGGAGTCCAGCTAAAAAGGTAGGTGGAACGGTTTGTCTCTCCTACCCTCATATCTCTGACAGTTGGTGGACTTCTGAGCTGCTGGAGAGACTTTCTGCACCCACGAGCCCAAAAGCTGCCAGATAATTGGGAGCATCTGGTGGAAGTACCAGGCTCCCAGCCACCCTGGGATGCTTCCTGTCACCAGAGACCTGAACTGAGATGGCAGGAGCCATACTGCTTCTCTACCCATTGTTCACCTTTGTCCTCTTCAGGAGGCATAAGCCTCTCAGTTTTCAGCTTACTTGTTCCCACACAAACATTTCCCAACTCCTGCCCAGACTGCAGGAGCCACAGGGGTCCAGTGGGTCTCAGGGGATCTGCATGATCTTGGAGCCAGGACATTTCAGGCAGGCTTCCTTGTGCAGAGAGGGACAGAGATGAACAGAGGGCTAGCTTTCCTCAATCCAGACTCTTTTCTTCTCCCTCTTCTCCCCCACCCATGGCTGCTGAGAGAGACAATTGAGCCACCACACTGAGGCTTCTAGAGAAATTGGGGCTCAAAACGTTTCCTCTTAAAGTCCTGCAGTGGGCTAATGGGTGCTTGGACTGTGAGCTCCTTGCTCACCAGCCTTCCCTGGTGCTGTGTGCCAGCTGCTCCATCAGAGCAGGGCACACCCCAGAATAGAGGGACATCAAATCTGCTTGAGCACCCCATAGGCAACTCAGAACCAGCACACTTCTCCCTGGCCCAGTCAGGGATCGAACTTTGGGGCCATGGGGGAAAAACCACAGGCCAGATCCCATACCCCAGGACTTCCTTGTGTTTCTCAGGGGCATGGAGGGGAGATTTGTGAACTAATCTCGGGAGGGAAGGGAGCCTGTGTGGGCAGAACTGAGAGGAGAGTGCAATGTGGGGCACAGCTATCGTGTACTCGTGGAGCACCCCTCCACCAATAGGAAGGCTGTGCTCTCAGCCCAGGCCAGGATCTTGGGTGGGGAAGATCCCTAGCCCACAGCTTGATCATGGGGGAATGTAGACAGTTCATGCTCCTGCCTGCCAGCAGACATTGGAGGCTGACTGTGAAGCAGGGGAGCAGAGAAAAGAGTGAAACCCACTCCTGACAGCCAGATTGTGAATCTCAGATGGCCCTGTCTCCACAAACAGACTTTCTGGTTGGGTGGGGCCACACCAGCCCATCCTTGGCAGCTTTCCCAAGAAGCTGAGAGTAGACCTTTCACCCCTGGCAAATAGCTACATTGCTGACTTTTGTGGAGCCTGAGGGCAGACTAACCCAACACAGCCCTGACCAGCCTCACTCCCCCACACACCTCTTCTGTGGCAGCTAATAGGGACCCATCTGGAAGTTCCAGAGCCCCACCCAACACATAAGGCATTTGAGTGCTTCTCCTGAGGGACTAGAGCTAGTCAAAAGTCCCAAAAACAGCACTGCACCTTATGCATTCTGGCAAGCTCCACTGACTGACAAGGAGGTCAATCTGTACAGCCCTTTACAGCATCTATTGACTTGAGCATACAGGGTGCGATTGATTCTCACCCCTAAGTACCACCTACTGTCTCAAAGATTAAACTACACATGCCAATACAATTCACACTGTTAAGACCACAGGGCTGGGAAAAGAGAAAGGATTACAAAGAGCTCCATCCTCCTCTATTAGAGAGAGACAGGGAATCTGCTCACTCACATAGCTCACCACAGCTACCGGCTGCAAACAACTAGCAACTGATAAAACCACCACACTAAGGATATCTATAACCAAGGCATTCCTCCAGAAACTAGAGCACCATCAAAGCACGCACAAGCAAAGCCAAAGGTTCTTATCCAACACATGCTACAAATACACATATAGGAGTGAGGAGGAGGAAAAAACCCTATATAAACAAAAGAAAAACCGAAAATAAGAAGCAACAGCTGCTCCAGATGAGAAGAAATCAGGGAAAGAACTCCAAAAGTATAAAAATCAGAGGGAAAGGACACCCCCAAAATGGAACACCAGCTGTCTACCAATGGTAACCAACAAAAATGAAAATACTGAAATGACAGATAGAGAATTCCAAATATGGATTGTAAGAAAGCTCAATGACATCCAAGAGAAAATGGAAAACAAACTTGAAGAAACCAGAAAAACAATTCAGGAAATGAATAAAAAATTTATTAAAGAGATCAACAATTTTTTTTTAAAAAAGGAACTTCTGGAAATGAAAAATTCACTTAAGGAAATAAAAAACACAATGAAAAGTTTTAAGAATAGACTAGACCAGGCAGAAGAAAGAATCTCAGAGCTTGAAGACAATTCTTTCTACTGAATTGTCAGTCAAAAATAAAGAGCAGAGAATTAAGAGGAATGAACAAAACCTACAAGAAATGTAGGATTATGTCAAATGGCCAAATATAAGAATCATAGTCATCCCCAAGGGTGAAAAAGAAAATGCACAAGGGATGGAAAACCTATTTGAGGGCATAATTGAGGAAAACTTCCCTGGTTTTGCTAGATATTGAGACAAACAGGTACAAGAAGCTCAACAAACAACGGGGAGATTCATTGAAAAGAGGCAATCATCATGACACATAGTCATAAGACTGGCCAAAGTTAACATGAAGGAGGAACTCCTGTGAGCTGTAAGGCAAAAACATCAAGTAACTTACACAGGAAAACCCATCAGGCTAACTGCAGACTTCTCAACTAAGACCTTACAAGCCAGAAGGGATTGGGGCCCCATCTTCAGTCTTCTTAAAAAGAACAACTGCCCGCCTAGAATTTTGTATCCTGCAAAAACTATGATTCATACATGAAAAAGAAATAAAGACTTTTCCAGACAAGCAAACATTGAGGAAATTTGTCAAGAGCAGACCTGTCCTGCAGGAAATGCACAAATCTAAATTATACATGAATCGGCATAAGAGTCACCCATCAGTGTAACCCACCAAAAAGCTAAAGCTCAGAGCTCATATAAAACAATAGTACAAGAGGTAAAACAAAGCAATAAGGTATTACCCAACAGGATGAACAGAACCACATCCCACATATCAATTCTATCAATCAACATAAATGGTTTGAATTTCCCAATTAAGAGACATAGACTAACTGAATGGATAAAAAAATAGAAGACAAGAACCTGCTGTCTCAGGAAACACATCTAACCCAAAAGGATTCATACAGATTCAAGGTGAAGAGATGGAAAAAAATATACCATGCAAATGAAAATCAAAAGAAAGTAGGAGCAGCCATTATCATATCAGATAAAATTGACTTATTAAAGACAGACAAACATGGTCATTATATAATGGTAAAGGTAGCAATTCAACAAAAAGACATAACAACTCTAAATATTGATTCACCTAACACAGGAGCACCCAGATTCATAAAGCAAACCCTACTAGATTTAAGCAATGAGATAAACAGCAGAATCATAATTGTCAGGGACTTCAACACCCACTGACAGATCTGGACAAATCATCCAAGAAGAAAATAAATAAAGAAACACTAGACTTAAATGGGGCTCTAGAACAAATCAGCCTAACAGACATTTACAGGACATTTTACTCAAAAACTACTAAATATACATTCTTCTCATCAGCACATGGGACATTCTATAAGATTGATCATATTTTGTGCCACAAAACATGGCTCAACAAATTAAAAAAAAAAAAATTATATCATGTATCTTCTCAGACCACAGTGAAATAAAACCAGATATCAACTCCAAGAGAAATATTCAGTTCTACACAAAGTCATGGAACTTAAACAGCCTGCTGCTGAATGATTATTTTATCAACAATGAAATTAGGTGAAAATCAAAAGATTCCTCAATTTGAATGACAAAGGAAAAACAAGCTATCAAAATCTGTGGGATTCAGCAAAAGCAGTTCTAAAGGGAAAATGTACACCCTTAAATGCCTACATAAAAAAGACAGAAAGATCACAATTCAACAATCCAATGAGTCATCTCAAGTAACTAGAAAAGGAAAAGCAAACTAAACTCAAACCAAACAGAAGAAAAGAAACAATTAAAGTCAGAGCAGAATTAAATGAAGTTGACAATAAAAAAATAATACAAAAGGTTAATGAAACGAAAAGTTGATTCTTTAAAAAGATAAACAAAATTGATAGAACTTTCACTAGATTAACTAGAAATAGGAAAAAAAAGGACCCAAATAAGCTCAATTAGAAATGAAAAAGGAGATATTCCAACTAAGACCACAGAAATACAAAATATCATCTGTGAATACTATGAAAATCTCTATGCACATAAACTCAAAAATGAAGAGGAAATGGACAAGTCCTGGAAACAGACAACCTCCCAATACCCAAACAGAACTCCTGAGCAGAGCAATAACAAGCAACAAGATTGAAGCAGCAATATAAAATCTTCCAAAAAAAAAAAAAAAAAAGCCCCAGATCAGATGTATTCACAGGGGAATTTTATCAGACCTACAAAGAAGACTTGGTATCCATACTGTAGAAATTATTCCATAACAAGGAGAAGGAGGGACTCCTCCCCAACTCATTCTATGAAGCCAATATCACCTTGATACCAAAGCCAGGAAAGAACACAACACACACACACACACACACACACACACAAATAACAGAGCAATATCCCTTATGAATATAGATGCAAAAATCCTGAATAAAATAATAGCAAACCAAATTCAACAGTACATCAAAAAAATAATCCACTATGACCAAGTGGGCTTCATCCAGAGATGCGAAGATGGTTCAACATATGTAAATCAAAAATGTGATTCACCACATAAATAGAAGCAAAAACAAAGATCATGTGATCATCTCAATAGATGCAGAAAAAGCATTAGAAAAATTGAGAAACTTTTCATGATTAAAACCTTCAACAAACTTGGCATAGAAGGAATATGTCTTGAAATTATAAAAGCCATCATGAGCTACCCATAGCCAGTATGACACTGAATGGGGAAAAGTTGAAGCCATTCCCACTAAGAACTGGAACAAGACAAGGAGGCCCAGTGTCACCATTTCTATTCAACATAGTCCTACAAGTTCAAGCCAGAGCAATCAAGCAAGAGAAAGAAATTAAGGGTAACCAAATCGGGAAAGAGGAAGTAAAACCATCACTTTTTGCTAATGACATGATCTTATATCTAGAAAACCCCAAAGAGTCTACCAAGAGACTCCTAGAATTGATAAATAAATTCATTAAAGTCTCAGGTAAGAAAATCAATGCACACAAACCAATAGCATTCCTATACAACAAAAACAGTCAAGCTGAGAGTCAAATCAAAGACAATACTATTCACAATAGCTATACAGAAAATAAAATACGTAGGAATGGCTGGGCGCGGTGGCTCACGCCTGTAATCCTAGCACTCTGGGGGGCTGAGGCGGGTGGATCGCTCAAGGTCAGGAGTTCGAGACCAGCCTGAGCAAGAGTGAGACTCCGTCTCTACTAAAAAATAGAAAGAAATGATCTGGACAACTAAAAAATATATATATAAAAATTAGCCAGGCCTGGTGGTGCATGCCTGTAGTCCCAGCTACTTGGGAGGCTGAGGCAGAAGGATCGCTTGAGCCCGGGAGTTTGAGGTTGCTGTGAGCTAGGCTGATGCCACGGCACTCTAGCCTGGGCAACAAAGCAAGACTCTGTCTCAAAAAAAAATACCTAGGAATATACTTAATCAAGGAGGTGAAAGATCACTATAAAGAAAACTACAAAACACTGAGAAAAGCAATTTCTGATGATACAAACAAATGGAAAAATATATCACGTTCATGGATCGATAGAATCAACATTGCTAAAATGTCCATACTTCCCAAAGTGATTTACAGATTCAAAGCTGTTCACATCGTTACCAGTCATACTTCACAGATCTAGAAAAATTTATTCTATGCTTCATTTGGAATCAAATATGAACCCAAATAGCCAAAGCAATCTTAAGCAAAAAGAACAAATCTGGAGGCATCACATTAAAAGATTTCAAAATACACTACAAAGCTATAGTAACCAAAACGGTTGGTATTGGATCAAAAATAGAGACATAGACCAATAGAACAGAACAGAGAACCCAGACATAAAATCAACCACAGACAGCCAACTGACAAAGCAGACAAGAATATACACTGGAAAAAATCCTTATTCAATAAATGGTGCTGGGGCAACTGGAAAGCCACATGCAGAAGAATGAAATAGGATCCATATCTCTCACCACTCACAAAAAATAATTCAAGATGGCTAAACGTCTTAAATGTAAAGGCATGATACCATAATAATACTAGAAGAAAATGTTGGAAACTCTTGTAGATATCGTCCTAGGCAAAGATTAATGAAGGAGACCCCAATGGCAATCACAGCAACAACAAAAATTAGTAAATGGGGCTTGATTACGTTTAAAAGCTTCTGCACAGCTACGGAATCAAGAGAGCAAATAGAAAACCTACAGAATGGGAGGAAATATTTGTATGCTATATATCCAATAAAGGGCTAATAAAAGCTACAAAGAACTCAGCAAATCTGCAAGAAAAACATAAAATAATCCTGTTAAAAAGTGGGCAAAAACATGAATAGAAACTTGTCAAAAGAAGATATACTAATGGCCAATAAACATGAAAAAATTCCCAACATCTCTAATCATCAGGGAAATGCAAAGGAAAACCAAAATGACACATCACCTAACTCCAATGAGAATGGCTTTTATCAAAAAGTCCAAAAACAATAAATGTTGGCTGGATGCAGAGAAAAAGGAACACTTAAACACTGTTGATGGGACTGCAAACTAGTATAATCTCTATGGAAAATAGTATGGAGATTCCTCCAAGAACTAAAAGTAGACCTAACATTTGATCCAGCAATCCCACTACTGAGTATTTA
>NW_012144966.1:14711483-14717264 GCF_000956105.1 Propithecus coquereli
AAAAAAAGCCCCAGATCAGATGTATTCACAGGGGAATTTTATCAGACCTACAAAGAAGACTTGGTATCCATACTGTAGAAATTATTCCATAACAAGGAGAAGGAGGGACTCCTCCCCAACTCATTCTATGAAGCCAATATCACCTTGATACCAAAGCCAGGAAAGAACACATACACACACACACACACACACACACACACAAATAACAGAGCAATATCCCTTATGAATATAGATGCAAAAATCCTGAATAAAATAATAGCAAACCAAATTCAACAGTACATCAAAAAAATAATCCACTATGACCAAGTGGGCTTCATCCAGAGATGCGAAGATGGTTCAACATATGTAAATCAAAAATGTGATTCACCACATAAATAGAAGCAAAAACAAAGATCATGTGATCATCTCAATAGATGCAGAAAAAGCATTAGAAAAATTGAGAAACTTTTCATGATTAAAACCTTCAACAAACTTGGCATAGAAGGAATATGTCTTGAAATTATAAAAGCCATCATGAGCTACCCATAGCCAGTATGACACTGAATGGGGAAAAGTTGAAGCCATTCCCACTAAGAACTGGAACAAGACAAGGAGGCCCAGTGTCACCATTTCTATTCAACATAGTCCTACAAGTTCAAGCCAGAGCAATCAAGCAAGAGAAAGAAATTAAGGGTAACCAAATCAGGAAAGAGGAAGTAAAACCATCACTTTTTGCTAATGACATGATCTTATATCTAGAAAACCCCAAAGAGTCTACCAAGAGACTCCTAGAATTGATAAATAAATTCATTAAAGTCTCAGGTAAGAAAATCAATGCACACAAACCAATAGCATTCCTATACAACAAAAACAGTCAAGCTGAGAGTCAAATCAAAGACAATACTATTCACAATAGCTATACAGAAAATAAAATACCTAGGAATGGCTGGGCGCGGTGGCTCACGCCTGTAATCCTAGCACTCTGGGGGGCTGAGGCGGGTGGATCGCTCAAGGTCAGGAGTTCGAGACCAGCCTGAGCAAGAGTGAGACTCCGTCTCTACTAAAAAATAGAAAGAAATGATCTGGACAACTAAAAAATATATATATAAAAATTAGCCAGGCCTGGTGGTGCATACCTGTAGTCCCAGCTACTTGGGAGGCTGAGGCAGAAGGATCACTTGAGCCCGGGAGTTTGAGGTTGCTGTGAGCTAGGCTGATGCCACGGCACTCTAGCCTGGGCAACAAAGCAAGACTCTGTCTCAAAAAAAAATACCTAGGAATATACTTAATCAAGGAGGTGAAAGATCACTATAAAGAAAACTACAAAACACTGAGAAAAGCAATTTCTGATGATACAAACAAATGGAAAAATATATCACGTTCATGGATCGATAGAATCAACATTGCTAAAATGTCCATACTTCCCAAAGTGATTTACAGATTCAAAGCTGTTCACATCGTTACCAGTCATACTTCACAGATCTAGAAAAATTTATTCTATGCTTCATTTGGAATCAAATATGAACCCAAATAGCCAAAGCAATCTTAAGCAAAAAGAACAAATCTGGAGGCATCACATTAAAAGATTTCAAAATACACTACAAAGCTATAGTAACCAAAACGGTTGGTATTGGATCAAAAATAGAGACATAGACCAATAGAACAGAACAGAGAACCCAGACATAAAATCAACCACAGACAGCCAACTGACAAAGCAGACAAGAATATACACTGGAAAAAATCCTTATTCAATAAATGGTGCTGGGGCAACTGGAAAGCCACATGCAGAAGAATGAAATAGGATCCATATCTCTCACCACTCACAAAAAATAATTCAAGATGGCTAAACGTCTTAAATGTAAAGGCATGATACCATAATAATACTAGAAGAAAATGTTGGAAACTCTTGTAGATATCGTCCTAGGCAAAGATTAATGAAGGAGACCCCAATGGCAATCACAGCAACAACAAAAATTAGTAAATGGGGCTTGATTACGTTTAAAAGCTTCTGCACAGCTACGGAATCAAGAGAGCAAATAGAAAACCTACAGAATGGGAGGAAATATTTGTATGCTATATATCCAATAAAGGGCTAATAAAAGCTACAAAGAACTCAGCAAATCTGCAAGAAAAACATAAAATAATCCTGTTAAAAAGTGGGCAAAAACATGAATAGAAACTTGTCAAAAGAAGATATACTAATGGCCAATAAACATGAAAAAATTCCCAACGTCTCTAATCATCAGGGAAATGCAAAGGAAAACCAAAATGACACATCACCTAACTCCAATGAGAATGGCTTTTATCAAAAAGTCCAAAAACAATATCAAAAAGTCCCAAAACGATAGATGCTGGCATTATACACTGGTGGTGGGACTGAAAACTAGTTATAATCTCTATGGAAAATAGTATGGAGATTCCTCCAAGAACTAAAAGTAGACCTAACATTTGATCCAGCAATCCCACTACTGAGTATTTACCCAAAGTAAAAAAAAAAAAAAAATCATTTTATCAAAAAGACACACTTGGATATTTATTGCAGCACAATTCACAATCACAAAGATGTGGAATCAACCCAAGTGCCCATCAATTCATGGATTAATAAAATATGGTATATGTATACCTGGAGTACTACTCAGTCATAAAAAATGAATTAATACCTTTTGCAACAATCTGGATGAAACTAGAGATTATTCTCCTAAGTGAAGTATAGCAAGAATGGAAAAAAAACACCACGTGTACTCACTATTAAATTGGAACTAACGGATCATCATTCACATGCACAGCTGGAAGTAAAACGGAGCAGAAATCAAGAAGGTGGGAGAGGGAGGAAAGGATGAGTGAAATCACACCTAATGGGTACAATGTACACTATCTGAGTGATGGGCACAATTATAACTTTGACTCAGGCAGTACAAAAGCAATCCATGTAACCAAAATATTTGTACCCCATAATATTATTCTGAAATTACAAAAAAATCTCAGGTTATGAAATCAATGTACAAAAATGATTTCTATACACCAACAATGACCAACTTGAGAACCAAATCAAGAACTCAATCCCATTTACAATAGCTTAAAAAAGAAATACCTAGGAATAGATTTAACCAAAGAGGTGAAAAAGCTCTACAAGGAGAATTACAAATCACTGATGAAAGAAATCATAGACAACATAAACCAATAGAAAAACATCCCATGCTCATGGATTGGAAGAATTATTAGTGTTAAAATGACCATACCGCCCAAAGTAATCTACAGATTAAATGAAATTTCTATTAAAATATCAATGTCATTTCTCACAGAATTAGAAAAAACAATCCAAAATTTCATGTGGAATCATAAAAGAGCCGAAATAACCAAAGCAATCCTAAGCAAAAAGAATAAATCTGGAGGTATCACCTTACCTGAATTCAAATTATACTAAAAGGCTATAGTAACAAAAACAGCATGATACTAGTATCAAAATAGACACATAGATCAATGGAACAGAATAGAGAACCCACAAATAAAAATACACATCTACAACCAACTGATTTTTGTCAAAGCAGACAAAAACATAGACTGGGAAAAGGACTCCTTATTCAATAAAAGATGCTGGGAAAACTGGAGAGCCACATGCAGAAAAATGAAACTGGATCCCTATCTCTCACCATATACAAAAAATAACTCAAGATGGGATAAATACTTAAAGGTAAGATGTGACACAATAACAATTCTAGAAGAAAACTTAGAAAAAACTCTTCCACACATTGGCCTGGAAGAAGAATTTATGACTAAGCCCTAAAAACAAATATAATAAAAATAAATAAATTACACTTAATTCAAAAGAGCCAATTGACAACCTACAGAATGGGAGAAAATATTCACAGACTATACATCCAACAAAGACTAATACCCATAATACACAAGGAACTTAAACAAATCGGCAAGGAAAGCAGCCCCATCAAGAAGAAGGCAAAAGATCTGAACAGACATTTTTCAAAAGAAAATATACAAATGGTCAAAAAACATGAAAAAATGCTAAACATCACTAATCGGGGAAATGCAAATGAAAAACACAATGAGATACCACCTTACCTCATCAGAATCACTATTACTAAAAAGGCTAAAAACAATAGACGTTGTCACAGATGCAGGGAAAAGGAAACCATCATACACTGTTGGTGGGGATGTAAATTAGTACAACCTCTATGGAAAACACTATAGAGATTCCTCAAAGAACTAAAAGTAGACCTACTGTTTAATTCAGCAATCCCACTACTGGGTGTCCACCCAAAGGAAAAGAAGTAATTATATCAAAAAGATACTTGTACTTGTATGTTTATTTCAGCACAATTCACAATTGCAAAAATATGGAATCAACCTAAGTGCCCATCAACTGAGGACTGGATAAAGAAAATGGGGTATACACACACACACACACACACACACACACACACACATACACACACACCATGTAATACTAATCAATCATAAAAAAAGAATAAAATAATGTCTTCCAGCAACTTGGATGAAACTGGAAGACATAATTCTAAGTGAGGTATCTCAGGAATGTGAAAACAAATACCACATGCATTCACTTATAAGTGGGAGCTAAACGATGGGTATACATGATCACACAGACTGTGTATGAGGGACTTTGGAAACTTGGAAGAGGGAGACGGGAGAAGGGACAGGGATGAAAAACTACCTATCAGTTACAATGTATGCTATTAAGTTGATGGATGCACTAAAATCCCTGACTTCACCACCATGTAATTCATCCATGTAATGACAAACCACTTGTAGCCCCTAAATCTAAATGAAAAAAATAGCAATGCAGATATCCCTTAGATAGCCTGATTTACTTTCCTTTAGACCCATACCCAGCATTGGATTGCTGGAGCATATGGTGGTTCTATTTTTAATTTTTTTGAGGAACTTCCATACTGTTTTCCATAGTGGTTGCACTGATTTACATTTCCACCAACAGTGTATGAGGGTTCCCTTTTCCCCGCATACTTGTCAGCATTTGTTATTCTTTGTCTTTTTTATAAGTCATTCTAACTGGGGTGAGATAATTATCTCATTGAGGTTTTCATTTGCCTTTTCCTGATGATTAGTGACATTGAGCATTATTTCTTATACATATTGGCCATTTGTATGTCTTCTTTTGAAAAATGTCTATTCAGATCTTTTTTCCATTTTTTTAATTGCATTATTTGGAGGGTTGCTATTGAGTTCTTTGAGTTCCTTATATATTCTGAATATTAATCTTTTGTCAGATGTATAGCTTGTAAATATTTTCTCCCATTATGTAGGTTGCCTCTTCACTTTATTGTTTTCTTTGATGTGCAGAAACTTTTAGCTTGAGGTAATCCCATTTGTCTAGTTTTGCTTTTATTGGTTATACTTTTGAGGTCTCCTCAAAATGTCCTACATTCCCATATCAATGTCCTACAGTGTTTCCCCAGTGTTTTCTTCTAGTAGTTTCATAGTTTAATGTCTTACATTGAGGTCTTTAATTCATTTTGTGCTGATTTTTGCATGTGTGAAAGATGGGAATCTAGTTTCCTTCTTCTGCACATGGATATCCAGTTTTCTGAGCACCATTTATTAAAGAGGCTGCCCTTTCCCTAGTGCATGCTCTTGGTAACTTTGTAGACAATAAATTCTTAATTATGTGTTCTTAGGGTAATCAAAGTACAACATATACTAAGCTTACAAATGTAGATGTCATTTTTATAAAATAAGTGCAGTAGCAGAAAAAAATCTTGATTATGTGAAAACTGAGGAAAAGACTCAAATCCTCCACGTTGCGCA
>NW_012144966.1:14718900-14721300 GCF_000956105.1 Propithecus coquereli
GAAGAAAACAGAAGTATCTGTGTATGTACACATAAAATATATACTATCTATTTAATACATGCACATATATATTCATAACAAAATAAAGAGGAAGTGCTCAAGAAAATTACAGTTCTTATTTCTGTAACTGGTCACGTGGTCATAGCAGGTATTTAAAACCACCTTCTTCCACTATGATTTTGTATTCCCTTTGTATTTAGCAAGCTCCTCAGCTGGTTGTGGTTCTTTACCTGGCAAGGTGATCCAAACCAAATGAAGGATCTGGGCCATTCATAGTTCTTCCTGGATTGGGCTATTGTAGTTTTCCATAGACCTTAATCACAGAATATTGTAATGCTAAGAGACACACTAAGAGATCTGTATTTCAGACACATTGGGCCTTACCTCCATTGTAGAATAGCAAGCCAGTTTCCTTTCAGTAGTCAGGATCAATCACGCCATGCAGCTCAGTAACTTTTCTTTGTTGATTCAGAAGCATGAGGAGTCCACAGTGGTTGGGTGACAGTCTGAACTTCCAGTTCAATGGAATCATTGTTGTGCCTTCTATTGGAGGCATTCTTCTTTTTAGAACTAAGACCTCTAGGCCAGCAGAGCATAAGTTTAAAGGAATATAAATCAAAAATTTTGCTAATGGGTCACTAGAGGTCATGGTGAGTGGTTTCACTCTCATTTCCACCCTTTGATTTGTGGACCTGTGAATCCTGGATATAGGAGAAGCAGCACCATAAATTGGATGCTGATTAAGAGCATATGCAGCCTTCTGGAGAACCTTGCCACAGCCTGGAAGGTGTTGTCACCTAGCTGGCACTATAACTGAGTGTTCAAAAGGCCATTCCACCATTCTGTCAAGGCTGTTGCTTTAGGATAGTATGGAACATGATAAGACTAGTGACTTGCTTGAGCACAATCCCACTGAGGCACTTCTTTGGCTGTGCAGTACATTCCTTGACAAAAAGCAATGCTGTGTGCAATACCATGATTGCGGATGGGACATTTTGTAAGTCCATCGATGGCAGTTTTGGCAGGAGCATTGCATGCATGGAAAAAAGTCCATACCCAGAGTAAGTGTCTATTCCAGCAAGAACAAAATGCTGCCCATTCCATGATGGAAGCAGTCCAATATAAACAACCTAATCAACTTGCTACTAGATAGCAGGCTGATCAACCCAGAGAGGACTCATTCTTGGTCTCCATAGTTGGCAGATTGGGCATTTAGTAGTAGTTGTAGCCAGGGAAGCCTTGGTGAATGGGAGTTTGTGCAGCTGAGCCCAGGCATAACCTCCATCTATGCCACCATGGCCACTTTAGTCATGAGCCCTTTGGGTGATGACAGGTATGACTGAGAAAAGAGGCTGAGTGGTATCCATTGACTGGGTCATTCTGTCCATTTGATCATTAAAATTCTCATCTGATGAGATCACCCTTTGGTAAGCATTCACATGGGAAATGATTTTTTTTTTTACCTATTCAAAGAAATATATTAATATACCTCTTCACCAGACTTCCTTGTCACCAATTTTCCAGTCATATTTCTTCCAAGTCCCTGATCGGTCAGACAAACCATTAGCCACAGCCCATGAATTGGTATATAATCAAATATCTGGTCATTTCTCTTTCTAAGCAAAATGGACAGCCAGATGCACTGCTTGAAGTTCTGCCCACTGGGAGGATTTCCCTTCACTACCATCCTTCAGGGATAGCCCAGAAATTGGCTGTAGAGCTGCCCTTTGTCCCACTTTTAGATGGTGACTGCATGTTATTCAGAACCATCTATAAACCAAGTCCAAGTCTTCTTTTCCTATATAAACTAATTATTTATCATGATGGAGCTCCCTCTAAAGTCATAGGTACAGGCTGGAAGAGAGAAAGTAGTGTAACAGGAGTGGTGAGTATAGGCATTTGGGTCCCTTTTTCACATAACCTACTTGTCCCTTCATGGCCTGCTCAGAACTGTTCTCCCATGTATCACTTCCATATAACAATGAGGTATTCGTGTGCTTGCCAAATTTTATGGTTTAGTGGGTCAGATAACATGCAATTCATGATAGCTCAGGCTTTATAGTAACTTGGTGCTCATGGTTAAGCTTCTAGGCTCTACTAAAGCCCAGTAGCAGGCCAAGAGCTGTTTCTCAAAAGAGAAGTAGTTATCTTCCGAGGATGGCAAGGTGTTGCTCAAAAATCCTAACGACCTGCACTGCAAATCACCTATAGAGGCCAACCAAATGTTCCAAATAGCATCCCTTTCTGCCACTGACACATAAAGCACCATTGGATAGGCTGGATCATATGGCTCAAGTAATAGAACAGTTTGCACAGCAGCTTGGATCTGTTGCAGAGCCTTCTCTTGTTCCAGGCCTCACTAAAAACTAGCAGTTTTTTGAGTCACTTGGTAAATGAGCT
>NW_012144966.1:14724645-14725919 GCF_000956105.1 Propithecus coquereli
GAAGGGCAATCTGCTTTATTCAGTCTATATACTGATTCAAATATAAATCTTACCTAGAAACACTCTCTCAGACACACCAAAAATATTTGGGTACCTAAATATCTGGGTACCCTATGGCCCAGTGAAGTTGACACATAAAATTAGCCATCACAGGAGACATGGAGCTTAAATGACATTGTGAATTCCTTACTGAATAGGTAATGCACTTAATATCAATTCAACAAATAATATTAGAGTTCTGCTAGGGGCATATGGCCAAATGCTTAGGGGCATCCACAAATGTGGAAAAAATACTTACAAATCAAATATTTGATAAGGGACATGATCCAGAATAAAGAACTCCTACAACTGATCATTAAAAGAAAAATAAACCAATTTAAAAATGGTCAAGGATCTGAATAGTCATTTGTCCAAAGAATATATACAAATGGAAAGATATAACAATAAGCATACGAGACGTAGCATAGCAATATTAGCCGTCAAGGAAATGGAAATCAAAAGCACAATAAGATCTTACTTCACACAAACCAGGATGGCCATAATCAAAAAGATAAACAATAGTGTTGATGAAGAGGTAGGGAAATTGGAACCTTATATATTGATTGATTGTAGAACTCTCACATATTGATGCAGCTGCTTTGGAAACCAGTCTGGAAGTTCCTCAAAATGTTAAGCATTGAGTATTATATGACCCAAGAATTGCTCTCCTATATGTATACCCACAAGAAATGAGAACATATTTCCACACAAAAACTTGTACATAAATATTCATAGCAGCATTATTCATCATTGGCAAAAAGTAGAAACAACCCAAATGTTCATCAGCTAATGAATGGATAAACCAAATATGGTATATCCATGTAATGGAACATTATTTGGCCATAAAAAGGAATGCAGTATTACTATATGCTACAATATACATAAAACTTCAAAACATGGGAAGTGAAAGAAGCAAGTTGTAGAAAATACATATTGTAGTTAATATTATTCCAATTATATGACGTGAGCAGTATATGCAAATCTATGGATACAGAAAGGAGATGAGGAGGAGGAGGAAATAAAGAGTGACTGCTAGGGCATATGGGATTTCTTTTGGGGTGATGAGAATATTCTGGAGTTAGATAGTAGGAAGGGGTTGTACATTGTGAATTGTCAAGTAAATGACATCCATCACCACTTTCAGAGCTAAAGAATCTCACTGCATGGAGGATAGTGAAAATAATAACATAACCACCAGGAACAGCTGTCCTAAGATGTCAATCCACTGCATGGTT
>NW_012144966.1:14726086-14729041 GCF_000956105.1 Propithecus coquereli
AATGTCATTGATGTAATGGACTAGTGTAATATCTTGAGGAAGCAAAAGGTGATTAAACCCCTGTGAACTAAATTATGACATAGGGTTGGAGAGTTGTTAAGCTACTATGGTAGGACTTTGAAGGTGTATTGCTGGCCTTGCCAGCTGAAAGAAAACTGCCTCTGGTTGTCCTTATTGATAAGAAATGGAGAAAAAGTCATTACCTAGATCAATAGCTGCATACCAAGCACAAAGGAATATGTTAATTTGTTCAAGCAATAAAACCAGATTTGGTATAACAGCTGCAATTAGAGTCACAACCTAGTTAAGTTTTTGATAATTCAATGTCATTCTTCAAGATCCATCTGTCTTCTGCACACTCCAAATACAAAAGTTGAATGCGAATGTTGTGGGAATCAACACCCCTGCATATTTCAAGTCCTTGAACATGGATGGCACTAATCTCTGCAATCCATCCAGGGATGAAACTTTGCTTCTGATTTACTATTTTCCTAGGTAGAAGCAGTTCTAATGGCTTCCACTTGGCCTTCTCCACCATAATAGCCCTCAATCCACAGGCTGGGGAACCAATGTGGGGATTCTGTCAGCTGCTAAGTGTGTTTATTTCAATTATGCCTTTTGGAATTGGAGAAATAACCACAGGATACATTCAGGGATCCACTGGACCCACTGTGAGATGGACCTGAGCTAAAATTCTGTTGATGATCACCTGACCCCCATAAAGCCCTACTCTAACTGGAGGGCCATAGTGATGTTTTGGGTCTTCTGGAATCAATGTTTATTTAGAGGCAGTGTCCAGTAATCCCTGAAAGGTGTGATTATTTTCTTTTCCCCAGTGTACAGTTACCCTGGTAAAGGCCATGGGTACCCTTGGGGAAGGATGGGAGAAAGACTAAAAGTATAAATTTTGGGCACTATACCAGAGTTTTTTTATTGGGAGGATGTAGCCACTATTTAATTCAAAGGGTTCTGGGTCTATAAAAAGGCTCATTGAGAAGCCATGACTTTCTGTGTTTATGATCCAGGTTAGACTTTTATGCACTTGATCTAGAACTTTTCTACTTCTACAGATCAAGTAAGATTTTAGTAGGCTTCCTATGTGTTTCACTTCTAGAAATACCATGATCAACTAGCAAATACCATAGGTCTAAATAATTCAGATTATTCTGATTGTTATCTTGATTTTTCTATCCATTACCATGACTATATTCACCTTGTCTTTGGTGGCTAAGTGTTGCCATTTAGGCCTGCCACTCCAAAATCCAATTATTCTCACTGCATTTAGGTTTCCTAATTTAGCGACTGAAGTTCTCATTGCGAGGTCTGGCCTACAGAGAAGAGCAATCACAGAGCTCTTCAAAGATGCCAGGCCTCCACTTACAAATTTATTTGTCACATTTATGGTAAAATATGTGTTCTAGACCCTCCCAGTGTGGGTAAGTAGGTCTTAAATAATAAATCCATTCTAATATTTCAATTTCCCTAATCCTTTAAATACCTTCCTCTATGTTAAACCAAGGCAGGTCTAGTATTTCCAACACATTCATTGCAGGCTACCAATTGGTCCATGTTTCAGCCAATCAACTAATCTGTTAGAGCCCTTTATAACTGGTCAAGCTGTAACATTAAATGCAAATCTCTGCTCAGTGAACCTATATTGATAAATCAGCCTGATCCAACTTTATGCTCCTTCCACCATTATTGCACACTGTTAATATCCATTCCCATATATGCTTTCTGCATTTCTTTCTGTATAAATTAGAAAATTCAAGTAATTCTTTTGGAATGTAGTCTTCCTCATGGTTCACAGTTTGTACTTCACCTATAGGGGGAACTGGTTGGAATTTGAGTCTAATTATACATCTAGAAGCAAGGAGGTGTGGTAGTGATGAATCCTAAAGAGACTCAGTATTGTCTTCCATTGCATCAGAAGATGTGATTATAGTTTCCTCAATCAGTGTAGGGTTAATCTCTGAGACAGGGGTGGAGAGGGTACTCAACTTGGTGTGGGGAGACTTCGCCAACTGGCAAAGAAGGTTTATCAGGATTTAGGAGCTCAATGTCCCCAGTTTCTTCAGGGTCTTCCCACACCTCCCTATTCCGACTTTCAGGATTCCATTCCTTCCCAATCAATGCCCTTGCTTTAACAATAAACATAGTATGAGACTGGGAGTTCAACTTGCATTGTATTTCAGCCAGTTGCAGGATGAGAGTCTTGATTTGATTTTCAGCAGTCTCAGCCCTGCAGATATAGGAGATGAGACTCCTTCAGGAAATATATAGAAGCTTTCAGCTCATTTATGCAGCACTTGACCTGGGATTTGAATCCCTAAATTTGTCTTTTCTTTTCTCCACTTTATCCAGTAATATTGGGAGTAACCAGTGAATCTTTTTATATTTGAGAGTTTACCAAAAGTATTCAAAAGTATCGGATACACAGTCACCCAATTACTAATAAAAGGTTGATAAGGAACATTCAAAGGTAATATTTTGTGTATTCCTATTGCCAGATTATGCCATGGACTATCAGAGCTTTTACTACTGGAAATAATCATTAGAATATTTAAATCTAATCATATGAGAAAGCCAGTTTCAGAAACTCAAAAACCAATTTATAAATCTCATTCTTGAAATTTCTTTCCTCTAGATCCCACTTTCAGTACCCAAATCTGTATTACACATAGTTCTTTGGAGAAACAGAACCAATTAGAGATAGGTAGGTAGGTGGGTAGATAGATTAATTATAAGAAATTGACTCACATTATCATTATGCAGGCTGAGAAGTCCTAAGATTGCTAGTTAGCAAGATGGAAACCCAGCAGAGCTAGTGATATAAGTTCTAGTCTGAAGGCAGGAGAAGACTGATTCACCAGCTCAAGCAGTGGCACAGGTGAAGATTTTTTCTTACTCAGCTTTACTTTAAGTCTTCCAGTAATTGGATTAGTCCCACCCACA
>NW_012144966.1:14731901-14733035 GCF_000956105.1 Propithecus coquereli
TACTATTCATAAAAGACCAAAAAAGTAAAAAACAATAGCTATAATAGGAGCTAATATTTATATTAAATCTACATAGTATTAAACACTATGCTAATAAGTTTATGGTACCATTTAATTGAATTGCATAAGGAGGTTATCATATTTAATAGGACTTATATCAATATTAATGAGTATTGTAAAACTAAATTTTATCATTAATGATGGCATGATGATGGTGGTAACAAAGTTGAAGGAAAAGGATATGTAGATCATTATGGAAGGAGGGCTTTACCTCTGATTTCAAAAGTTTAATTGTCAATTTAAGTGCTTAGCAGGAAGCTTACTGTCTATCAAGTATGTTTTAATGGAAATACACCATACGTTTTTTCCTCTGTTTGAAGAAAGAAGATGAAGGGCAGCCTGCGCAGTCTTTTTTAAAGGTTTCTCTTTACCGCTTTATATCTTGTAGCGATAAAGCCTTGTCTGAAGACCAAGCTTTATTCCAAGGAGGGATCAATTTCCATTTTTTCTAGATTATCAAAGAGGTTTAAGAGTAGATTAAGACCTTACTCAAGTAGCTTAAAGACACTTTCCTTGTGGGCCTTATATTCTCCTGTTTCTCCTTGTCATTACTCAAAGTAATAAGCAAATATTTGAGATCCATTTCAGACATCTTATTAGGGTACTTACTTAGGTCAATGATATTGGACTCTACTCTCAAATATTTTACAGTTGTTACAGTTTTGTTTGTTTATTCCTTTGTTTCTTTGTTTAATTTCTTCACCTATAATAATAAAATTACCTGTGGTTTAATTCTGTGATTAGTTCCATGTTGCATATCATCTATTTACTATTTCTTTACAGTTCAATCATGAGCAAAGATAAGCCTTTCTATATTTCATTTAATGTAACCTTGAGAATGATTTGATAAACTTTACAATATAATTTGACATACATCTGGTGTAATTGCTCTTGAAAGCTTTGATTATATTTTGGCCCATACTGGCAAGTAAATAAAGTAAATAGACTTGGTGTGTGAGGAGGGGCTATAAACTAACATTAGAATAAATAGATTAATTGCTCCAAATGATCAGTTTTAGAATCAGCAACACTTTGAGATATTATCTTTTTTCTTGTAAATATTATTCAACTTCA
>NW_012144966.1:14733980-14742946 GCF_000956105.1 Propithecus coquereli
ATACCATGGAGTACTATTCAGCTATAAGAAACAACGGTGATATAGCACCTCTTGTATTCTCCTGGATAGAGCTGGAACCCATCTACTAAGTGAAGTATCCCAAAAATGGAAAAATAAGCACCACATGTACTCACCAGCAAACTGGTTTCACTAACCAACACCTAAGTGCACATATAGGAACGACATCTATTGGGCATTGGGCAGATGGGAGCGAGGAGAAGGGTAAGGGTATATACATACATAATGAGTGCAATGTGCACCATCTGGGGGATGGACACGCTTCAAGCTCTGACTCGAGGGGGCAGGGGGGGCAAGGACAACGTACGTAGCCTAAACATTTGTACACCCATAATATGCTGAAATAAAAAAAATGGGAAAAAAGTGTATTTGGGTAAATGAACCTCTCTTAATCAACTTATAAGACAATCTAGAACAGCAGCATGGCTTGATTACTCTTCTTTCCTGTCACGTATCATATTGCACAGCATTCTGGTCTTCATCAATTGATTAAATTATTTTTGGATCTTACTGTTGCAGAATAATTTTCTTAGATATTGTGTATTAAAATAACCTGGTCAATTTATTGCTTTTCTGTTAGTTTTGTTTCATTTCTTAATGGGAGGTAATACGCTTTGGAAGCAGAAAAGGAACAAAACAGTTGTACTTAAATATGTGGTTTTAATACAGTGTTTCCTAGTTCTTCTATGTAGTCAATTATTTTAATTTCAAATGGAATATAATTTAAAAGATGCTTTGAGAAGCCTTATTAAAAGGAATTACTAAATAGCAGTGCAGGCCTTGGTAACAGAGCATTAACAAAAGGAGAAATAATTAAGCATAAAAAAAACTATTCATGAAGCTTTGTTCCACACCACACAACCTTACATGTTTACCTGCTCTGACACCATTTAACAGTTGAAAAATCATTTCCTAATTCCCTTCTATTCAAAGTCTCATCAGGGCCCTGCTGACACAAACCGTATGCCAACATTCAGTGCATAATCTCCTCTCAATATATCATTTTCTTAATTTGTTCCATTTGCAAAGCAAATCACAAACTGACCTTTTAAATGAATAACTACTCTAAAATGGCCTTAAATAATATAGCTGATGAATTACCTCCCTTTATTCTACATCTTTAGCCTGATCATTTTTGTTCTGACATCTCCCAATGTTTCCTGTTACTAAAATATTCATGCTGTTCATCCAGTCTTCTCTGGATCTATATAAATTTACTTTACTCATATGGATAGCTGGAAGCTTAAAAAGATAATATTTATCTTTGTAAAAAGTGTTTATGGTGAAAACATCAAGTTAAATTTGCTCTATTCATTTCCAACCTACCCTTCTGCTCTCCTTTCCTACCAGATAGCACCATGTGAATTACATTCAAGTTATGTTTAATTTCTTGTCATTTTCCTGTCCACCATATTCTTCCAAAGCATTTTCTGCATAGGCCAGCATTTCATCAGGTAAATGTTCCTTGAATTCTGGTGGAATCCCTTTTCTAAGGTTTCTAGAAAATTGAGTAATCTTTACTCAATTAATCTAAGCCTTAGAAAATTAAATAATCTTTACTCCTGAAGATATCAGTATGCCAGGCCATGCTAAGAGACAGAATTATAGAGAGATAAATAAAGAGAGTTTGATCTTGGGAAGGTTTGGAATAAGTATTTTGGAGAGTGAAAGAGAAAGCTGGCTAAAATCTCAGAAAATGTTTGATTGCCCAGGGGTAGTGATGGATAAGCTAAGTTAGAGACCATGAATTGTTGCTATCAGCAGTTTATAAGCTATTATGATTTCCTGGAGCAGTATTCAGCTGCAATATGATTTGAAAAATCAGCTGGAGAAATATGTCTGTTCTCAAATTGAAGATTATGAGAGAAAAATTTGAAGAGTCTTAGTGCATCTAAGTTCCAGTGTATGTCCATGAAGTAAGCTATTGAAATGGAGTCTTTGGTATAGCGTTGAGATTGAATAGGTCTTTAGAACTGTTTTTGAACACATTTCCCACATGAATGTTAGACTATTTCCCTGATGATAGTAGGAATTGTCATGGAGAAGACTGTAAGTGGGGACTCAATTCCACCTCCAATATATGGGAAAAAATAATAATCAGAATATTAGACATGACCATAAAGGAAATTTTGAAATTCACTAAAGCTATATTTCTTGCACCTGAATAAAGAGGTGTTCTTTAAATGAAAAAAAAAAAAATGGCGTTGATTTAATGCCAGTAGTATCAGTAATTCTACCCAGCCGTGTGATATATTAGAGTGGGAAAATGAGAGATTTACACCCCAGAAGGTCACAGGGCTGATAGCACTTTGAGGGAGAACTGGGACTTAGTGGAAGCAAAAGATGAAGGAAATAGTTAGATCCTAAAGATATAGAAGAATTTTGGAGCACAGTGGTGGGGAAATATAATCAGAGGGAAGAAGTACTGGTAGTAAAATGATGAGTATGCATAGAAGGATAATTGAAAGCTTGCATTTTCACCACCATAGAGTGTAGAGGTAGAAAATATTGATGGCCTGATAAAAATAATGATTTGTGCTCAATTTCCAAGTGCATGTTGCTAAGAATATTTTTCTTGTATCTCTGAAGTCATCTCTTTCAAAAAGTTATTTGGGAAGATTGCTTAGATTCCAACATACTTGCTTTCTGTTGGAAAAGTTAGTTGAAATTCTCAGGAGAACCCAGGCTTCAGAAGGTGGTGAAAGTAAAGATGGCTGTACTGGATTGAGAGAAAAGTCCTTTGATCAGAATTTTCCAGGGGATTTCTATTCTCATACACTCACTTCCCAATGTAAATGCAGTATCTGGTTGTGGCTATAAAGACCAAACATTACAGGAAAAGCTATATAGCCACTGGGGGAATTGGCCCTCAGTTAGAATTGTTACTGTACCACATGGAAGAGATTGGATGGTTAACCAGTGGGTCTACTGCCAAGAGAATCACAGTAGGTGGCATTTGACCCTTACGGGGTAGTTTATTTATTGCATTTTCTCACCATGCTCTACATCACAAATTCAATAATCTCCTATTACTTAATTTGTTGCTTTTTGGATTTTATTTTTCAATGTCTCATATAGCACACCCTCTTAAGTAACCATTGTCCACATTCAAGACTTCCAACCTCTAACAATGCATTTATCTCTCCAGAAATAAGACAACTAAGAACACAGAGTACGTATATTTTAGTAAGAATATGATGGTTTGAAAAAATACCTAATATCATAACATATTACCTTTTTATTGTTATGAGGTTATGTCTGTTCTGCCTTCTATTTAAAGTGAATTCCATTGGTGTGCTAGGAACAGTATCTGGTGTTTTCCATTTTGGGTAGCAGTGAGTTTATTGTCTTCCAGATAGAGTGTTTGACCTTATGTATGCAAATAAATAAAAGATAATTGTAATAGGAAAACCAGATGATAAGAGAACACATGTTCTAGTCTCACTGAGTTAATAAGTACAAAACTGGTTGACATAAGGCTAGGATGAGACCCCCATGAATTATAGACTTGGAATATCAGACTGGTGGAGGGCACCTGATAGGTCATCCAGAAACCAATGAAGGAGTGCCTTCTACTACATTCCTGCCAAATAGCTACCTGTTTAAACATTTCTAGTGATAAGATAACTAAAATTTTTCTCTTTAAGTTATATAAATTACTTAATTCTATAGATTTCTCTCAAAAAAGCTTTATTAATACCCATCATTACAACCTATTAAAATTTTTTAAATTTAATGTCATTATTTAACACAACTACTATATCTTTTAACTTTGAGTTAGGCACACATTTGATGAGCATACCCACGTTCCCAGGCTGTTCTCAAGACCTCCCTCCAGGTTATCTATGTAATAATCCACTTGTGGTATGGCCAGAAAACCAGCTACATATACTGTTAACTTTATATTTTTATTAAGCCCACATTGGTCCAGATAATGCAGCTCTTACAATTTGTGAATTGAAGTATATAAAAAGAAAATACAATAAAATTCAAAAATAATGCATAGTATTAGATAACTATGGTGGGAAACAATCTAATAGTTCAGGTATACAGACCACTATAATCAAGGAAGTACAATAATCAATGACAAGTCCAGGCATGCTAGAAGAGTGATAGAGTCAGACAGCAATAAAACAACATTTAGCAATCTTAGTAAAATTTATATCTAAATTATAGAAGAAAGTTTTGTAATCAGATCTCAGAGGAAGGACCCAAGAAATCCTAGCAAGAAGAAAGTTTTGGGATTTAGAGATGGGTATTAGAACTTAGCAGAAAGTTTGTCATAGAAAATTTTTCTCTATAAATATTAATTGAAATGAATGAATAAAAATAGAAACATAGTAATTTAACTAGAGTATATATTCAGATATCAACCAAGAATGAAGATTTAATTGTCTTAAATCATTGTACTGCTGTTTTTTGTACTTCTGTTCTGTTTTTTTATTCCTTTATAAAAAAAAAATAGTATTGAATCCATAGTCTGAGACAGGGCTATCTGTGCTACAGTTAGAGCTTAATTTGATGGATTTAGGAATAAGGAACCAGACAGGGCATTACACCAGAATTTAATTTACTGAATTTGGTGAGCTAGTTTATAAAATGCTTCCTTGGATTGCTGAAGAGTTTATTTACAGTGAAATTTTGCTTCAGAGTACTCCCTATATCATCTAGTCCACAAAATGGCAGGTCACAATAGGCCCATTGTATAATACTTAACAGTCTTATATTATTCTTGTTCTCCAACACAATATTTTAATGAAATACTGTTTTATTTTCTGTGTCTAGAATAGCAACTTCTTAATAATTCCAAAAATACTATTTATATTTTATATTTACAGCTATTATATTCTTGTATTTAAGTCTTGTGATAAAGTACAGTATTCCTCAACTTCAAACGCTAGCTTTAAAATTGGAGTTTGCCAAAATGTAGCTGTTAGAGATTATTCAAGTCACAATTTATCTGAGTTTCAGTTCAGTGTTAAAAGTAGGTAACAATAACTGGTATACTCTCTTCACATAACCTTGTAACAATCACAATATATGATGTATTTGAAAAAGAACTATGCAAGACATGCAGAGACTTTGCTCAGTCTCCAGTCTGTGTCAAATGTTAGTAACTGAGAAGCCTGCACTCAGAGCACAAGAATTGTGGCTATAAATCTTGCTTGGCCTCAGCCAGTTCTGAAATTTTTCCTCAACAATACTCAGTAATTTACTTTTTATTTTATTTTCCATCATTTCATGAGGACAATATAAGTTATTAGTTGAGAATAATATAACTTCTATTAGGAATTAACTATATACAGAATACTAAATATTTAATGTAAGTATAAATATATTGATAGGAGGAGGCAAGATGGCAGACTAGATGCGGCCCTCACATGCCGCTCTCAAGGAGAGGATTGAGAGTTGCAGGCGAATTCCTGCCTATGGATGTGCCTTCTTGGAGATAGCATTGTCAATCATTGGAGAAGCAATGGGGGACATTCAGTGTGAAGGAGAAGGTGACAAAGAGATTCATTTGACAAGATCGGAAGGTATCTGGAGGAGGCATCCTCATGTGAAGAACAACAGGAGGCCTGGAGATTTACACTCCCCCCAATGGACACTGTGGCCCAAGTTATTAGGGGGGCCCTATCACCAACACAGACCTATGGACTGATCAAGGAGCTGCTTTGAGTCTATGCAGTGACATTGCACTGGAGAGCAAGCATAGCAGGGACCTGGTAGCTTCCATTCCTGGGTCTCTGCAACTGACACCATCAACTGACACCATCCTGGTCTATACAGGCTTGGCTTTTCTGCAGATGCCTCCACATTGCCCTGGATCGGCTAGAGAGGCAGCAGGGAAAGCAGACTTTCTTGTATACCCCATAACTGGGTGCCAAGCACCCCTCTACCCTACAGTGGATTTGAGTAGAATGGGTACCACAGATGCCATATAAGAAGCCTGCAGTGACTGTCCCTACAGGACCTGAGCAAGGGGAAAGAACTGGCCACCTGGTAGCCTAGCCCCATGGCCACCCACATGACCCCCATGCTGCCACCCAGCCCTGTGGCTCTGCCCACGTGGTTCTTGCACTGTCATCTGACCCCACAGACCTACCCATGTCACTCCAACACTGCCTCCAGGCCCTGTGGCCCTACATATATGGCTCCCACATTGCTACCTGGCCCTGTGGCCCCAGCTTCCAGGCTCCCACGCTCTTGCCAAGTCCTGTGGCTCCTCCTACAAGGCTCCTACATTGCTGCCCAGACTCATGGATTTCCCCTGAGGTTCCCATGCTGCCATCAGAGAAAGCAGCCCCACCAATGTGTCCCACACTGCCTCTAGTTCCCATGACCTCACCCACCTGGCTCCTGCCCTTATGCCTAGCCCTGTGGCCCTAGTTCTGAGACTCCCATGCTGTCAATCAGACCCAAGGCCCTGTCCTTGCGGCTCCTACCCACCACCTGGTGGGAACTGTGCCTGTGGTCCAATGCTCCACCAGAGACCCACTAGACTTGAGCCAACATCATACCTAGACTTGGTTGGAGCAAACATCTAGAGCTCTGACAACACAATTGCTGCTTAAATAGCCTCACAAAGCTGCCACTGTCACTGCCATGGGGAGACCTGGCAAGAGCAATTGCCCACAATGAAAGCTGCCATGGAGAAGGCTTTGCCCAGACCCCCACACAAACTTTCAGCCATGGCCTGGGGAATAACCCAAAACTCCACACTAAGATCATCCAGCACTGGCTCAGACGCTGACAATCACAGGGAAACAGGTCAACACAGAACAGCCCCATTACAGGCTCTCAGTGCCTCTGCCTCTCTCCTGCCAGGTCAATTTTCTGAAGTAGGTCACAAAATTGCCATCAAGGCATCTCTCCTTCTTCTAAGTAGCAGAGTTCCCAGCAAAGGAGAATAAGTGCATCACAACCCTATCAGCCCTGAGCTTAAAGAAGAAATTTCAGATGAGAATAAACCAGCAAAAGAACTCTGGGAACATGAAAAAACAAGCTCATTCAACACCTCCAGTGGATCACAATGGATCTACAGCAATAGACCCCAACCAAAAGGAAATTGTTGAAATGTAAGAAATGGAATTTAGAATAGGATGGCAAACAAGATGAATGGGACTGAAGAGAAGGTTGAAAACCAGTACAATTGTATATATACAATGTATATATGCAATATATATTTCAAGACTTCAACAACAACAACAAAAAAAGGAAAAGTCTATAAAGACAAAGACAGCATAAGAAATGATATAACTGAACTTAAAAAAATAAGAGAGTCATTTAGAGAATTTCAAAATGAGTCAGAAAGTTTCAACAACAGGCTAGAAGAAACAACAACAAGCAGAAGAAAGAACCTCAGAGCTTGAAGACAAGGCTCTTGAACTTATCCAGTCATTCAAAGATGCAGAAAAAAGAATGAAGGATAGTGAACAATCACTCAGAAAAGTATGGGACTATGTGAAGTGAATCAATATACAAATTATAGGTATCCCTGAGGGAGAAGGAAGAAAAAGCAAAAGGCACGGAAAACCTACTTGAGGAAATTACTAAGGAAAACTTCCTTGGTATTGCCAGAGATTCAGATATCCAGATAGAAGATGGTCATCAAATACCAAGAAGATTCATAGCAAATAGGACATTTCCAGGACACATAGTCATTATTTTGGCCAAAGTCAAAATGAAGGAGAAAATTCTACAAGCTATATGACGAAAGTAATAACTAACCTACAAAGCAAAGCAAAACCCATCAGACTAACAGCAAGCTTCTCAGCAGAGTCCTTATAAACCAAAAGGGATTAGGACCCCATTTTAGTCTTCCTAAACAGAACATCTGCCAATAAAGAATTTTGCATCCTGTCAGATTAAGTTGGATAAATGACGGAGAAATAAAGACTTTTGCAGACAAGCAAACACTAAGGGAATTTGTCACTACTAGACCTATAAATACTCAGAACTCCATTATGCATGCAACAAGACAATAGATACCCTCAGTGTAAAAACACCTGAAAGTTAAAGATCACAGCTGTTATAAAACAATAGCAAGACATGGAAAACAAAACATAGTATCATCCAACATCATGAACAGAGCAGAATCCCACATATCAATAATAACATTGAATGTGAACGGTCTTAATATTCTGTTAAAACACATAGATTGGCTGAATGTATAAAAAAACACACCCAAAATATAAGCAGTCTCCAAAAAACACACCTAACAAGGACTCATACAGACTCGAGGTAAAGGGATGGAAAATATATTCTATGCAAATGGAAACCAAAAGCAAGCAAGTGTAGCCATTCTCATATCAGATAAAATAGACTTTAAATCAACAATGATTAAAAAAAGGACAAAGATCCTCCTTCTATAATGATAAAGGGAGAAATTCAGCAAGAAGACATAACAATCCTAAATATATATGCATCTAACATAGGAGCTCCCAGATTCATAAAGCAAATTCTAGTAGATCTAGGCAATAAAATAAACAGTAGCGTATTAACTACCAGGGACTTCAACATCTCACTGACAGAGCTGGACTGATCACTGAATCAGAAAATCAATAACAAAACACTGGACTTGAACAAAAATCAAGAACAAATGGACCTAACAGATATTTACAGAACATTCTACCCCCAAATTACTGAACATATATTCTTCTCAGCACAGGGAACATTTTCCAAGACTGATCATATCTTAGGCCCCAAACGAGTCTCAGCAAATTCAAAAAAATTGAAATCATACCATGTATCTTCTCAGACACAGTGGAATTAAACTACAAATCAATTCCAAGGAAACACTTAAATCTACACAAAATCATGGAAATTAAAAAACCTGCTACTGGAGGAGCCAAGATGGCAGATGAGACAAGCCGCCAGTCAGAAGGTCTCTGCAAAAAAGATGAATTTTAGAAGAAAGAGAAAAAAATTAAGCGAGCAGAGAAACA
>NW_012144966.1:14743256-14744843 GCF_000956105.1 Propithecus coquereli
CCTCCCTACCCGTGCCTGCCCAGAAAGACAATTTAGCCATCACACGGAGGCATCTCCAAGGAATGGGACCTTTCCTTTTGGTGCCCTACAGCACACTGAGGGCTACTCAGACTGCGAGTTCCCTACCCGCCAGCCCTCCCAAGTGCTACTTGCCTGGAGACTCCAGGAGAGTGGGGCAAATCCCAAGGTGGAGTGAAATAAATCCAGCTTGGGCACCCTGTAGGTGATTCAAGACCAGCACCTCTCCCCCTGGCAGGGTCAGGGATTGATCTCCAGGGTCCAGGGGACAGACCTGCAGACCAGACCCTGTACACCCAGGTAAGGATCGCACTGCCCTGGGGCACAGAAGAGAGATCTGTGAAGGAGCCTACTGAGGAATGTGTGCCTTCAGGGGCAGATCAGCGTGCCTGACTGGCAACCCTCCTCCTAAAAGAGGGCTGTGCACCCAGCTCAGTCTACGATCCTGGGTAGGGAACCTCCCAGCCCACGTCACAGCCAGGGGAGATCCATCGGCCTGACGCCCTACTTGCTGGCAGAGGCCTGGGAGAGGACACGGAGAGGGGGAGATTGGAGGGGAGCGAGACCTGCTCCAGAGTGTGGGTCTTGGACAGCCCCAGCCCCCAACCCAAACTTTCAGCTGAATGGAGCCATTTCAGCCGCTCCGGGCAGCTTTGCACAGAAACAAAGAGTAGACCTTTGACCCTGCTAACAGCAGTTGTGGAACCTGAGGGTAGGCTTACCCAACCCAGCCCCACCCAGACTCACTCCTGGTCCTGCCCCCACTGAGGTGGAGAATAAGGACAGCTCAGGGTACGATCCTGAGTAGGGAACCTCCCAGCCCACATCACAGCCAGGGGGGATCCATCGGCCTGAGGTCCCGCTTGCTGGCAGAGGCCTGGGAGAGGCCACGGAGAGGGGGAGAGTGGAGGGGAGCAAGACCTGATCCAGAGTGCAGGTCTTGGACAGCCCCAGCCCCAAAGCCCAGACTTTTCAGCTGAGTGGAACCATTTCAGCCCCTCCCAGCAGCTTTGAACAGAAACAAAGAGTAGACCTTTGAACCTGCTAGCAGCAGTTGTGGAGCCTGAGGGCAGGCTTGCCCAATCCAGCCCCACCCCGACTCACTCCTCCCACTCAGGTGGAGAATAAGGACACACCTGGAAATCCGAGGGCCCCACTCACCACCCGAGGCACAAGAGGGCCTCTCTAAAGGAATAAGAGCTAGCTACAGGACCCAAAAACAGCACCGAAGCTCGCTCCTCCCTGCAAGTGCCACCTACTGACAGGGAGGTCATCCTGCACACCCTTTTACTGCATCTACTGATTCATCATAAAGGGTGTGGTCGAATCTCACCCACAAACACCACCTACTGGCTCAGAGACTAAACAGGACATGTCACTATCCAAACAAAAATTTAAAGGCAAGAAGGAACAACTGATCCAGATGGCAAGGAACCAGCGAAAGAACTCTGGAAGTAGGAAGACTCAAACGAAAAGCACACCCCCAAAGAGGAACAACAGCTCCCCAGCAATGGACGTTAACCAAACTCAGAACACTAAAATGACAGAAGAAGAATTTCAAACATGGAT
>NW_012144966.1:14754242-14759916 GCF_000956105.1 Propithecus coquereli
TAGAAAAAATAATTCTATGCTTCATTTGGAACCAAAAAAAAGAGCAAATACCTAAAGAAATCTTAAGCAAAAAAAACAAATCTGGAGGCATTATAGTACCTAACTTCAAATTTTATTAATATAATTAGGCTACAGTAACCAAAACAGCATGGTACTTGTATCAAATTAGAGACATAGACCAATGGAACAGAATAGGGAACACAGAAATAAGACCATCTACCTACAACTACAATAACTGTTTTCAACACAGCAGACAACAACATACACTGGGGAAAGAAAGCCCTATTCAATAAATGGTGCTGGAAAAACTGGTTAGCAACATGCAGAAGAATGAAATAGAGCCCTTATATCTTTCTATATACAAAAATTAATTCAAAATGGATAAAAGACAAATGTAAGGCATTAAACCATAAAAATTCTATAAGAAAATGTAAGGAAAATTCTTCTAGATATCCACCTAAACAAAGAATTTATGACTAAAATCCAAAAGGCAATTACAACAACAAAAATAAATTAATGGAACTTGATTCAATTAAAAGCTTCTGAACAGCAAAGGAAATAATCAACAGAACAAATAGACGACCTACAGGAAGGGAGCAAATAATCACAATCTATAAATCTGATAAAGGGCTAATATCTGAAATCTACAAAGAACTCAAACAAATCAGCAAGAAAAAAACAAACAACCCCACTAAAAATCAGGCAAAAGACATGGACAGAATTTTTTCAAAAGAAGATAGACAAATGGCCAACAAACATGAAAAAATGTTCAATATCACTAATGAGATAGCACTTACTCCTGTCAGAATGGCTATTATTCAAAAGTCCAAAAACAATAGATACTGGCTTGGATGCACAGAGATAGGAACACTTATACAGTGTTGGTGGGACTGCAAATTCATACAACCTCTATGGAAAACAGTATGGCGATTCCTCAAAGAAATAAATGTAGATTTACCATTTGATCCAGCAATCCCACTACTGGCTATCTAAGCAAAGGAGAAGTCATTTTATCAATAAGACACTTGCACTCAAATGTTTATTGCAGTAGAATTCACAATTGCAAAGATGTGGAATAAACCTAAGTGCCCATCAATTCATGAGTGGATAAAGAAAATGTCTCTCTCTCTTTCTCTCTCTCTCTCTCTCTCTCACATACACACACACACACACACACACACACACACACAAAATGGAGTACTACTCAGCCATAAGAAAGAATGAAATAATATCTTTTTCAGCAACTTGGATGGAACTGGAGACCATTATCATAAGCAAATTATCTCAGAAATGGAAAAACAAACATCATATGTATTTTCTAATAGTTGGGGGCTAAATGAGGGGCATATACGGGCACAAAGAGGTGTAAAGGACATTGGAAACCAAGAAGAGGGGAGGGTAGGAGGGGGTAAGGCGTAAAAACTTCCCTATCAGGTACAATGAATGACAAGAGGGCACAAGCTTTCCAAATCTATAAGATACAAGCAAAGCAGTCCTATTCAGTGATGGGCACACTAAAAGTCCAAACTTAAGCATTATACAAGGTATGCATGTAACAAAAACATTTGTACCCCCTTAATATTTTGAAATAATAGAAAATAAATTAATTAAAGGAGAAACAGTTATAAAGATAAGGATGATAATGCTATTAAATAACATTAAGCAGTAATAAATACCTATCAACCATTAAACACTCTGACAGAATACTGCTATAGGTTATTAATTTATTCTCTACAACCTATGCTTGAGGCATTCCAATAGCCATTTTATTCATTAAAATGAAATTAAAAAAAAAAAGCACTGTATTTCAGAAATGTTAAGTAGCACTCTCAAAAATGCAACAATTAAGGATTGAATTTAGGCTAACCTAAATCCTAAATTTAGGCTAACCTATTAAACCATTAATAGCCACTATGTGTGAGTAGGATGGGTAGGTAGGCATATTTCTGTGTAAACTGTCGTATATCATATAAAGCTTCAAAAATAATAGTTTGTACTGTTGGAGGCTGAGGTAGGAGGACTGCTTGAGCTCAGTAGTTTGAGACCAGTCTGAGCAAAAGTAAGACCCCATCTCTACAAGAAATAGAAAAATTAGCCAGGCACAGTGGTGCACACTTGTAGTTCCAGCTACTCGAGAGGCTGAGGCAGGAGGATTGCTTGAGCCTGGGAGTTTGAGGTTGCAGTGAGCTATGATGATATCACTGCACTCTAGCCAGAGTGAAAGAGTGAGACATTCTCAAAAAAAAAAAAAAAAATGGTAAGAAATATGAGTTTTTCATACCTGGCACAGTGCTTGCTATACTATTGAATCTGGTTTCAATATCAAAGATCATTCTCCCTTCAATAAGATCTTTAGGTAAACCCCAGACAAATATAGTTAA
Source organism: Propithecus coquereli (assembly GCF_000956105.1). Lineage (NCBI taxonomy): Eukaryota > Metazoa > Chordata > Mammalia > Primates > Indriidae > Propithecus > Propithecus coquereli. The sequence continues at coordinate 14,756,624 of NW_012144966.1, forward strand.
GGGAATGTCTTTGTGCCAGCCTTATATTAATCTTATCAATTCATAATACAGATTAAATGCTCATATTTTTCCTAGATATTAGCCTATAAAATGAGAATCTAAGAATATATTGTGTACTTTAGACAAACTACACTTTTGTACCTCCGTGCCTTTCATTACGCTTTTTTCCTACTTTTATTTCTTCTACAACATCCATTTATATAATGCCAGTGTAAGGTTTTTGCTGATTCACATTTATTTTAGTAAAACTGTTCACTATTACCACTCAAGTTTTCTCAAAAATTATACTTGCATTGGACACAGATCTTGTGCTCTTTCCCAGATCCCCTCAACTGCCTTCTTAATTTTTCTTGGTTGAAGCCCCACTTTTGCTGGGTTGCCTCCTCACTTCTAGACTTGGAAGAAATTCCCCACTATGGGCAGGAGAACTAGATTCCTGAATGGCCACCAAGAGACCAGAAGATGCAACCTGGAGGCACGGTGAGTAAGCTCCCTATGGAATGACATTTAATCAGGAGAATGTGCATAGTAAGAGAGGTGGAAGGCAAATTCTCCTGCCTTTTGCTCTTCCAGAAATCTTCCAGAAGTCCCACTAAACAAGTGATCATCCCTGCTGAATTATATGCTTTGTCTCTTTGTGGCTCCTTGTGAAGCAAGTGTCATGCTTCCAACGCTTTACATCTTTCCTAGTTTCACTTTTCTTTAACTGTTTTTACCCTCAATATTCTCTCAAATAAAGCTTCAACACTTTCTTCTTTGCTTTCTAGAAAGCTGTGATAACATTTAAATTTCTTAAGAATTTGTTAATTTTATTTTTATTGCCCTTAGATCAGTGTTTTTCAAAATTGTATTTTTTAGTCAAGGAACCATTTCTTCAAATATATTCTAAAAAGAAGACCAACATGCTTAAATAGAGGTAGAGCTGCCAAATTTGATTACAGATAGAAGAGTGTGTGTTTGTGTGTGTGTGTGTGTGTGTGTGTGTGTGAGAGAGAGAGAGAGAGAGAGAGAGAGAGAGAGAGAGAGAGAAATAGAGAGACAGACACACAGACAGACATCTGGAATCCTACCCTTTCATATCTCTTTGCCTTGGGAAATGCTGAAGTACGTCTTAGGAATCCACAGAGCTTACCGCCCAGAGGATGATTTGGAAATAAGTGCTCTATTTCTGCTGCTCTTTGTTACTTCACACCTCTGTAAAAATGCAGGGACTTCTGAGATATGATTCTCCTCTGATGTAAACTCAGCAGAAAGGCTTGCTAAGGTTGATGGGAATGGAAATATTATCTCCTCTTTGCTATTGTGGAGAGAATTCATATTCTCTCTCTCTCTCTCTCTCTCTCTCTCTCTCTCTCTCTCTGTCTCATATTAGATTTTCCAAATATTTTACAGCAAGAGAACAATTTATATTCTAAGTATTCCCTGAAAAATAATATTCTCCCATCTCCTAGAAGATTTTAACTTTTTCTTTTCTTCTCAAGTCACATTGCATGTTACTCACTTGTCACCCATTCTAGCCTTAGCAGCTTGGTTTTTCTTGCTGGACTCTTACATTTGCATATACATGTTTATTATAGAAGTATCTTCAAACTATAAAGGGGTAAGTAAACATAAAGTATTATAAGAATTATAAGAACTCTACTAGTTTAAAGTGAACTATTGGGATACAATTTTACAGTGGCTTTACTAGAACCTGCATTTTGTGAATATCTAAAATTCAACCCAATAAGCATTTATTGAGAGTACACTTTCTTTAAGATCCTTTACTAAGAAACAGTCACACAAATATAAAGACGTCAGAATTGACTAGAAAATATAAAGTATACAACAATGACTCAATTCAGATTTTGCTGTATGATACCAACAGATGGAAACAAATTACTGTGGCAATACAGAGGCATTAAGTGATTAATATTGATTGAAAGGATCAAGGAAGCCTTCATGGAGTGTATGACATTTGAGCTGGTACTTGAACTATTTAAACAGCCTAAGAAGATAATAGGTATAGAGAGAACAGCACAAGTGAAGATTTGGAGGTGTGATATGCTTGGATTACAAGAATTCTGAGAACTGAGAAGGTTAATTTTCACTTATAAAGCAATTACCACCAGCAGTCAAAACATTTTAGAAGGCAGAATGCACTATTATAAATCACTGGAGTACTGCTCCACAATTGCAGATTGTTTAAATGCTTGACACATGTTCAGTATGTTTTGCACTTGTAAATGTTGTGCAATATCCAACATAGCTTGTAGGGTGTCTTGATTAAGATCTAGAGGAGAAGTATGAATGAAGTCCAATGTCTGATTTATGGCTGAGATATTTAAAACACCATTCCATTTGTGTAAATAAGTCAGGGGTCCAAAAACATCATAGAAAAGCAGCTAGGATATCACAGACATTTTAGAAGTGTCTATCATACTTTATGGGAACAAAAGAGGCCCTGATACCTTTGTACCTTTAGGAAATGTCAGAGCATTTAGAGTCCATGTTAAACCAACAGACTCTTCCCAAGGATTTCACCTCCCATCAATGCTGCCCAGAGAACTTACAAAGGACGCCAGCTGTTCACCACTTCCAGAGAGATATCCCTGCTTCTTGACAGCCCTTGCTTGTCTCCTTAACACACCTCCAGCCTTCTTCAAGCAGCATCGGGTCTGCTCTGAATCTAGGTCTGTTTAGACTTAGAGTCTCTGCTACTGTGCTATTCTGAAAGTCAAAGAGAGATTTCCCAATTAAACCAGAACATGTGCAGCTATGCTTGCAAATGTGTCACATTAGCTTGGATTCAAGTATAAGTCAGAAAACCTGTAGTCAACCTCCTACTTACATCTGTGAATAAGCACATAAGCAACTGAAGGGTTGTTCAGGCTAAGCAGATGGATGGTCCTGTCAGGAACAGATTGCAGTAGAGCTAGGATGTAGGATGAAATGCCACCCCCTCTGAACTGAGAAACATATTCAGCAGTAGGAAAGACATCCTTTTTAATGCAGATATTCTTTTTTAATTCCCCACATTTAACTGTTTCTAAGGAAAGGTTAAATCCTTTGTCCTCCATAATTTTTTTGTTGTTAGTTTCATTTTATTGCTTTATTTCATTCTAACAGATTCAGATCATATTACATCCACCTTAATAATTACCATCATTTGTGACTTTCTGCTGTTGTATATACAATCATCAAACATCATTAGCTAAGTTTATTAACATAAACATTATAAAGAATATACAATGATTTTATTTTGAACAAACCAAGTGAATGAAGCTATGTTCTGATACTTTCATAAGTAATTT
>NW_012144966.1:14764246-14766843 GCF_000956105.1 Propithecus coquereli
CAACCAGTATATTTAGCAATTAGAAGATAGTATCAATCTTAGGAATAAGCAGTTCCTACAAAATGTTGAAGTCAGAAGCCAAATTGTCAATATATTAAAAGGCTTATGGGAGGCGAAGATGTGGAAAGAGTAAATAGTTTACAATTTCAAGATGTTTGTTGATGTGTTATGGAGTGAGAAGTTTTCTTTCTATATAATTTAATAGGCCTATTGGCAAAAAAGAAAATGATGGCAGGGAGGGAGAATTTGAATAGGACTCAAGACAGAGGCAAACTGACAAAATTGGGATCATGAGGAAAGGAATGGGTTCAAGGAAACAGTCTGAAAGCTTAGTCATGGTTGAGGAAGAAGGTTGCCACTTCCTATGAGACCAGAGATAAAAATGAGTAACAATAAAGTTCAGTTTATTGAAGAGCAGAAGAGAGGAGAGGCCATACTTGATAGCTTTTGCTGTATCTGTGAAACAACATGTGTTTATCTACTGAGAGGAGAATGAGGATAGGATAGGACTACTGAAGAAACAGAATAGTTTGTAGTATCCTCTGTGTTAGTCAGCTGGGGCCACTGCAACAGATGAGGAAACTGAAACACAGATTAATCATATTACTTGCCACATTTACTCATTAAATAAGCTTATTTAATGAGCAACATATCTATTTAATGTTCACACAATTATAATTTCAGGAAATGTAGCTTTAAAACCTATGTTCTACCTTATACAATATTGCTAATTCAGGGTACCCAAATCACTGAGACTCCAAATTTTAGAAGACATATGATAATATTAATGAGAGTGAAGTCGAAGTTAAAACCGTAACATCTAGAACATATAGTAAAGACAGGGAATCCAGCAGGAAGCTAATACAGACTGAAAAAGTGAAGTATCAAATCTTGCATTTGGAATATTGTCATTGTTATTATAAAACATACACAGATTCCTAAGAGTACGTGGACTATCATAGAAATTACATATCAATAACCACAATGACTTAACACCTACTTCTCAATTTTGCAGTAACAGTGCAGTCATAGTACTGGCCCTTCAAAATTGAATGTGGGATATGGGGAGGGAAGAAAAGATGTTTTCAGTCTAAGAATGGTGGTACTGCAAACACTTCCATTTATTCCTTAATTGACTAATAGATACCGTTTCCTGTTTGGATAATGGAGACAGCAAAATTTCACAATTAGCTCAAGTCAGCAGCTGCTCCTTGAAATAATCGTTTAACTAAACTTATTCTCCCCATAACCTACTGTAACTCCTGAAATGGCTTTATTGGGTTTACTGCTACTAAAGGTCATGATTGAAAGCACAACACTTGGAATCCTTTAAAAATAAATGAGATAATGAGAGAGGTATACCTAAGAAGGAGGTAACTTAGATGGTATCACTTAGGAGAAGTATCAATCTGACATGCGATCCTGAACATGGAGTAACACTAAATAACTGTAGCTGTCTAATGGCTGGTCCAGCAACCTATCTATTTAATGAGCACTTAGTGACTACTATATGTCAGTCCCTTTCATGTGCTCTTGATAAAAAGGCCAAATAAATACCTGCTCACCAAAATTGAAAAATCACTTTGATCTTATCACCAGAATGGGTCCCCCAGGAGACTGGAGGAAGTCATCCTGTGGGCAACAAATTGAGCAGGGAAATATTTAACTCTATTCAACTCTAGAAATCTATTAGCTAAATTGGACACAATGAGAAGAGAAACAGGGATTGTAATTTCCTCCAGGACATTAAAGTTTAATACAAATGAGAAATATTATAGAGCTGTGAACTTCTTGGAGAAAGAGCATGTTGAGTACACTACCTGAAACAGAAGCCAGTTTTAAGAAAATTTGTTTAGTAAACCTAATTTTTAACAGAGAAAGCGAAAGGAAACTGTTCCATCTTTTCTACTGAGATAAGCCTCATGTTATATCTACTTTTGTTCTTTCTTCCATCTCCCCAGGGTTCTTGGTCATTATTCATGTTAAAATAAAAATCCTCATATTGTTTTTCATTCCATAGTATTAAAATAAAAAAAAATTATCATTTTACTAGGCCTTCTTTTATAACTCTAAATATATATTTTTACATAATGTGTTATATTCATAATATATGTATTATATGTATATAGAAAGATTAATATTATCATTTCATTGTCTTTCTTCTCAATTTTGTGATGTTACATGCCAATGTTTACTAATTTTTTTTTGATTATTCCTCTTTCCTACACAGAAAAATTTTTGATAAAGAAAATAGATCACCTCAGGAATAGTTAACGTATAATACTTTTGTTTCTTCCTGATAAAAGTTTGGGCCAATATATTACTCTTATATAGCAGAAAAACAATGCCAGAATTAAATGTTCAAGATATACTGATATATTGCAAGGCAATGATATATATTAGCTTTAATCTTTTCATAAATGCATTTAGTTCTCTTTTCTAGAATTTTTTTCTCTATATCTGTCTCTTACAACAAATCCTAAGAATGTAGAGGGGGATGACCTAGTAAAGAAGCTCACAAGAGCACAGGAAAATATTAGGTCAATAGATGGTATAATCTCTAAAATAAGTCTACTATTTTTGCTACAGTATCATCA
>NW_012144966.1:14766896-14769766 GCF_000956105.1 Propithecus coquereli
CATTCTATATTTAATATAGAATTTATCATTTAAAGGACGAGCGGGCCTCATGGAATTATTATAAAGTTTTATTTTATAGTGAACAAAAAGATAACCCACTAACAAAGGCCATTTATTTGTTCATTTTTTGTACTCTATTTTGAATATTGAAATTCTTTTGAAGATGATATTAAGAGAAGAGAGAATAAACTTACTTAGAAATCCATCATTTATTCTGGGGAGCACCACTAATATGATTATATTGATCTGAACATTTCATTTAAGTAAGTATGTAGCATTTTCAATGAAAAGAATTTGAATTTTTATACACTTTTACATTCATTGAGTAAAAAATCATATAGACTGGATTGTAACTTCAAATTTTAGATATTTACGATTACCTCTTAAATTAAAGAGATCATCTTTAAAACTATCCTCAGTTGAAATATTTGCCTAATATTATAGCCAGTGGGGGAATAGAAGTGAGAAAGAGGTTGGTGAATAAATTATTTGTATTTGTTTAATTAGTAAGTGTTTATTAAGCAATGATATATACTGGGGATACAAAGATTTCTAGGACCTATTGTCTGCTTATAGGAAGCTCATTGTCTAATGCAAGATGTAGATGTGCAAATAAAAGTAATAATGAAATATAATAAGTGCAGAGTGAAGGAAAATTCCAAGCAAAGTATTGAAGATATGGCCTGGTTTCTTCTTGCTGCTTGAAATAAATGTGAGAGGAGAAAGACAAATTAGAAACTAACAATTAAACATAAAGAAAATAGGATTTGATGATTTGGGAAATTTTCTATCCAGAAGGCAAAATACTCTAAATTTAAGAGATTTGGTCTCCAGTTAGTATGCCTTAGAGCAAAGATTGAGATTGTATCTGTACACCTTTTTGCTAGTTCCTCATAAAGGTCAAAAGCTCAGAGTATTCAGTAACACAAAAGGTTTTTGAACATATTGAGGATATGACTCAAAGTTCTCTTCAGTCAAACAAGAGAATATCTAGGAAGCTTAAGAGCACTGTCTCAATAATCTCAGCAAAAGCCAAAAATAGGGGATTAACTAGGGAAGATCTGTGAACTCGAATCTTGACTAATTGACAGACTGCATGTGATACACACAGGCAACTCACAAAGTTCTTGAGAGGGTCATATGGGCAGAAGCACTGCTAGATTGGACCAAAAGGATGGGGAGAGAGAATATGAAATGAAAGGATCTCAGAATCCCAAACATTCTACAAGCAGGAAACAGAATAATAAATACTTAACAGAAAACACATACTATATTTCATAATAAAGGAAGGATGGCTCAGAGAGTGGAGCTGTTAGCTTAGAAAGCAGTCATAGCCACAGTAAATTATTTTTTGGCCTTGAAACCCAAAGGAGTTTGTGTAACTAGCTTTTGGAATTGCTTGGGACCGTAAGTTCCTTTTTTATTCCATTTTCTCTCTTTTAGTACTGGGATGTCTATAAATGTTAGCCTATGCTTGTTCTACCATTAGGTACAGATAATTTGTTTACTTAGTTTCACAGGTCCACAGATGGAGAAGAATTGTGCCCAGGATCGATTATATCCAGAAACTCACCCATACCTAATTCAGATGACATATGTGATGAGATTTGGGACTTTTGAGCTGATGAGGTTTAGAGAAGATTTTGAGTTTTGAGTTGATGTAATAGGTTGAGACTTTGAGTGACTTTGGGATGAGGCAAATATATTTGGGTCAATGCTAAACCTTGGGGCCAGAGAGCAGACTGTGGTAGGCAGAATAATGTCCCCCTAAGAATATCCTTCTACTAATCTCTAACATCTGTGAACATTTTATTTTACAAGCCAAAAGACACTTTGCAAATGTGATTGAGGGTAAGACCTTGGGATCTGGAGATTTTCCTGATTGTTAGGGTGGGCCTCATTTAATCACATGAGTCCTTAAAAGCAAATTCAAAGAGGTCTCTGAGAGCTAAAAGTAGCCTTGAGCTGACAGCCAGCAAGGAAATGGAGAGCTCAGTCTCACAACTGCATGGAAGTGAATTCTACCAACAACCTGATTGAGCAAGAGAACAGGTCCTCCCTAGAACCTCCAGAAAGAGCCACCAACACTTTGATTTTAGCCCAGTGAAACCAGCCAGATTTCTGACCTACAGATCTGTTAGATAATAAATTTATGTTACTTAAGCCACTAAGTCTGCGATAATTTCTTATGGCAGCAGTAGATAACTAACATAGGTATTATAAAACAGGTAAAAGTCAAGCCTAGTCTCAAAAGGAATAAGTAAAAATCTCCCAGGAAAGAGCAAGGTATAAACAGGCAGTATTTGGCATGATTTTCCAGGTGAAACTGTAGGTGCTACAGTAAGACAGAAAAATGGGTAACTGATGTTGCTAAGGGTACAGTAATCAAAATAACTTTCAGAGAATACATTCCTATAGTACATCAAGCACAGTATTAGGTAAGTTTTCTTTTTTTAATACGGAAAGTAGAATAGTATTATATTTAAGAAAGTAACATATAAAGGTATTCTAAATATTTAAAGTGTTTTGGCATAGTCAGATTCAGATATCTAAAGTAGGTTGGACAGATAAATTTTTATCTCAGAAAAAAATTGAGAATAATCAGCATATGGACTTAGATGATATCATGGATATAAATGAACTTACCCAAGGAGATTGCTTTGAGTGAGAAGAAAGATTCAAGGATGAAACCAGAGAAATGCTGTGTGTTAAGAGTAGACTAAGGAGGAGAAGCTAGTGATATAATCTAATGAGATGTTTCAGAAATATGAATGTTATACTTATGGTGGGCAAGAAAAAAGAAAAGAATTTCAAGAGTAGATTTCTCAATATACAAATGCAGCAGAGATATCAGGTAGACAAAACAAAAA
>NW_012144966.1:14783271-14784424 GCF_000956105.1 Propithecus coquereli
AAAGAGGAATTAAACGCCCCCCTTCTCCCTTCTCTGTTTCATCAGAAAAGAAATGCTGCTTGTAATGAAGTTGAGCATTAACTACATTTGCAGTAAGTGGTAGGTAGGAGTTTTTGTGAATTCTTTGATTATAATTAATCTGCTTGAATTATAAGAATTTCTAGACCAAAAGTCAGGATGAAAGTAAAAGCCATAATCTCAGGAAAAAAAAAATCTTAAAAGTTCTGAGATATTTTTATTTTATTCAGAAATCAGTGCTATTTCCACAGCATACTGTGAACTCTCAGCAAGGTATAAATAAACAATAATGATGGTAGTGGTGGTAATAATAATAATAATGTTACCAGACTCCAAGTGGAGGTTTTTCCAAATTCTTGGTGACTGATGGTGGAAAAGAATTTCAGGATGCCAAGCAAGTGACAATTTTTTATTGAAAGCTAAAGTATACTCTCAGGAAAGAGAGTGGAAAAGCTTGGAAAAAAGCAGCTGCACTGGGAGGAAGTGGTTTTAGACCTTTTGTAGTTTTACTAATTGAAGGGAGAAATATTTAAGACCAAAGGGTTGGCTTTTACTAAGAATTTAGGTAGTAATTCCCAGAATTGGATTCCCTCCCATTTTCATACTTTATATGCTTGCCTCGGAACTGTCATGGTGATTTCAATGGTGCAGAAATTTTAAAACCACAATGTAAATGATATTATAATTAGCCAAAGTTCATATAAGATTGATAGAGATAGCTGACAAGCCAGTCGAAGCCTGTTCTTGCCTGTAGTTATCAGCGTCTCTATTTAGCTTCTGCTTGAGGGTTGTTTGCTTTGACACCTGCACCCACTGCGCAAGCTCCTGAATCCAGTCTCATCCTTGTCTCTTAGTCTCCTGCTCTAAGGATAATAGTTAGATCTTTATACTGTTAGTACTTTGATGCACTGAAAAACATAATCATCACATGAGCCCTATGAGGTAGGTATATAATTATTCCTATTCTCTTGATAAGAACACTGAGGGACAGAGATTTAAAGTAACTTCCTTCAAGGTCACACAGTAATGTTGGAGTCAATGCTAACTAAATGATAGAGTGAATCCTAATACCCTGGGTGTTTAAAGAAAACAAGCAGCTGTCCAGGAAAATGAATTATAATTGAAATTCATAGTA
>NW_012144966.1:14785649-14788171 GCF_000956105.1 Propithecus coquereli
TTTATAAGAGTTCAGGAATATTTATCATTTTCAATAGGAGGGCCACAGAAGGGTTCTCTGAGAATGTTACATTGAGAACAACAGTCTGTTGTTGGGAGAGAATGAGCCATGTAGATATTTGGGAGTTTCTCAGGCAGAATGAAAAGAATTACAAAGGCACAGAAGTGCTGAGGTCTCTCTTTCTGGAGAAATAGCAAGGAAGCTAGCTAGTGTGGTTGGAACAGAGTGAGCAAGCAGAAGAATCAGAGATAAGGTTGGAGAATGTGACAATTGCTTTGACATAGGCACACTGGAGGGTCTCTGGAACACCGAGCAGTGTTGATCCCCTCCAGCGAAATTAGACTCAGCGATCAGTCTTTTAATTTTAAGTAACAGAAAACCCAGCTCCAACAAATCAGAACAAAAAGATACACATTAGCCCACGTGCATGAAACATACACAGCAGAGGCAGGATTCAGTGATGATTGATTCTGGACTCAGTTGCACATGACGGCCCCAGTATTTTCACCAGGAGTGTTTCAGAAAGCTCCAGCCAAGCACTGAGATATCCTCTGATTGGATTGGCTGGGGTCATGTGTCCATCATAAACAATCAAGAGGGCCAGGGGAATGGGATATTCTAGGTGAGGTAGGGCTGAGTCACATGCTCCACCCTAATAGCACATGAACTGAGTGGGAGAAACATATTTGTCTTATCAAGGAAGAGTAAATGGATGCTGAAAAGCTAATAAACAATAAATATACTCAACAGGCTCCCAAGGGAAACCATATTTAAGCTAAGAACCATATAAAAATGACACTAGACATGTAGATGGAACCAGGGAATAAAGGAAGGTCTTTATTAAGGAGTTTTGACTTTATCAAAAAGACAATATGGAAGCATTAAGGATTTTTAATAAGAGAAGAGCATAGATATATTATTTCAATTTTTGGCCAAGGTCACTCAGCAATATGGAGAATGCGTTAGGATGGAACCATGGCAGGTGTGAAAAGACCAGGTTTTAGGCTGCCGATATACAACAGAAAATGATTGAAACCTGGAGTGAGTAGTAGCAGTGGGAATAAAAATAAGTGGATAGACTCGAGATATATTTTGAAGACAGTATCAACAGGCTTGAAGCTCAGAAGAAAGAGAGGAGAAAAGCAAGGTAGGATTGTGGATGGTAACACAAGGAACTTCACAAATTTTGGCAATATTCCATTTCTGAAACTGGTTGGTGGGTAAGTAGGTATCATTTATTATTCCTTATGACTTATATACTATATAATGTTTATTGTTATCATTTTATATTGTATATTACTTTATGCATAACCTTTAGGTTTAGCTTTCCACTGTGAGTCCAGGGGTACTATTACAGGGACAGACTTTCATCCCAAAAGTTCTAAATTACCGGAATTTGAATTTAACTTTAAGGTAGTATTATTTTCTCCCCTTGGCTACTGCTATCATTTCAGATCAATCTTTATTTTTGTTTTATTTTTCTTGGGTAGTAGTACAGACTTGGGGGTAATCCTTACTTTCTTAAATGCTCAGCAGCTTTTAAAAGTATGTTTATGTTAATCCACATCTTGTGGATGATTCAGAATTTCTGGCCCAACATTCTGCTAGAGATCAATTACTATACCCAGTTTTCAAAGATAGCTATAACAACATGCATGGTGGACTGAACAGCCACGCTGTAGCAGTGTCTGACCAGTAGAAGTAACATTTGGGTCTTCATAGGATGGTTCTTCAGCATGATTTTGAGCAGTTTTTATGGCCAATAATTCAGGTCGTCCTGGAGATTATGAGACACACAATACCTTTTAGTATGCATACTCCTAAATTAAATTACATTAGTCAGAGTTGGTTTCTCATATTTTCAATTAAAAATCCAAATGACACAAACACAGATATGCACATTTTATCATTTTCTTCATTCCCACTCAGCAATTCAATCCTAGGTATAGAGAAGGCTACATTGATCTTGGATTGGTATAAGATTAGGTACACTAAAAGTACAAGGAGTACAGAATCAAAGCCACACATGGAAGAAAACTGAGATAGAAAGGAATGAATATAGGGAAAGAAAAAATGTCTAGACAAATGTAGTGGGACAATTAAAAGAGGAAGCAGGCAAGATAAGATGTTTTACTCAGATTTTTAAAAATCTTATTTCAGAGATGAAGTAATGATGATATCATGACTCAAGAGTGTTGTCAGGAGAGGGCACATCAGTAAAGTAAAAGGTAGTTTACTGAAATGTGAACATAGAGAAACTGAGAGGCTAGTAAATTCAACAAATTGTCCATATATTGAGTCACAAAGATGATGAGGTGGTGAGTTTGGTGCCAAAGTTTTCAATTAGTGAAAGTAAGAAACTAGAATTCCTATGATGCGAGGATAGTGAGGAGGTAACATATGAAAGGTGTTCACATCAAAGTAAAAAACATTTTTTTTTTTTTTTGAGACAGAGTCTCACTCTGTTGCCCAGGCTAGAGTGAGTGCCATGGCGTCAGCCTAGCTCACAGCAACCTCAAACT
>NW_012144966.1:14790301-14791456 GCF_000956105.1 Propithecus coquereli
GTGAATCCTAATACCCTGGGTGTTTAAAGAAAACAAGCAGCTGTCCAGGAAAATGAATTATAATTGAAATTCATAGTATAAAATTTCGATAAAAAACCTTATAATAAGATTCAACTTTACCTTCAACATGGTAGATGTATTTTCAAGGAAATGTAGGATGTAAAATTATAAGACTTTTGTGAGAATTCTGGGAAATAACACTAAATATTTCAATAATAAAGGATTTATTTTGTACCCTTTGATTAGACAGGAGGAAGCTTTAGTGATCTATTACACAGAATGGTGATTATATTATATATTTCAAAATTACTGAAAGAGTGGAATTTAAATGTTTTCACCACAAAAAAATAAGTATATGAACTGATCATTATCTAATAATTAGACAATGTAAACATATATCAAAATGTCACATTGTACATCATAAATACATGATATGTAATTATATGCCAATTAAAATAAAATTTTAAAAAGATTTATTTTTCTCTTAATCAAAAAGATATATCATAATGATCATTTAAATTAGTGCTAAGTATCCACATGAATCAGACAGACTAGTTTAGGATATTGAGAGGAATCAAAATATGGACATGAAAAGATAAATGATTAATTCTTTGTGTTTTGTGGTAGAAAACACCTAATACACACTGACATAAGCCTAACTAGACTTTGTAAGAAATTTAAAGAATGGGCTCGTAATCTTATGACAAGAGCTCTCCATTAAACATGACTAAGGTGATGACTCAGGAACTACTGGTAAGAATATTGGAAAATGAAGACACATCAGTGCCTGGCACTGACCAATACAGTTTTAAGGCTGGAATTATGTTGGTCAGCAGTTTGCATAATGCATTAGTCACAACAATGTGTCAGAGAAGGGCAGAAGATTTTAGAGTTCAGTATTACAGTAAGAAAAATTACTAACCATTTCAACATACAAAAGGAAGTATTTTGTAGGTTCAGGTGTGAGCAAAATATTTGAAAAAATTAGAAAATATATGTGTATATTCTATAATGTAATCCAAGGGAAATGTTTTTACAATATCTCACAATTGTTCCAAAGTCATTGACAGTTCCTATTGAATTCATTTTAATAAACTAACACACACAAAAAAGAAACCTTTACTATTTGTGAAGTTATTCCACATCTGTAAAAAT
>NW_012144966.1:14808011-14808962 GCF_000956105.1 Propithecus coquereli
AAAGAGTAGAGGAGCACTGGTCTGGGGAGTCGCAGCAAAGAAGATGCTACTGCTACATTTGACCCTGCAGACAGGTCTAGATTTACCCTACTAGCTTTCGTGTAACATGATTTAAATTACCGTTTGCAAAACTAAAGTGCACATGTATTATTTTGAGTATAACTAGCAAGAGCCAAAATAAGTAAGGCACTGAAATCTCCACATACATTGTAGCAAAACGCTTCCATATTAACTGGAATACAGAAAGCTTAAGGTCCTTTTACATTAATAAAAATAGGATTCTGCTTTATTTTTATTTGGCAAAAACTTTGGCAAGATACTCATTCATTTAAAAATATCACTTACTTCCTGGTAAAATTATAAAATATAAGCCATTTTTCTGCAGCCTGCTTTTGGGGTTTTGTTCCATGAGAATGTTCTTTAACTTTTGTCCTGAATCATATGATCATTAAAAGGGACATAATTCAGAGATTGGTGAAGGCATTGGTACCCTTAACGACAAGCTTTAGACCTTCTAGTGCTTTCTATTTGTAATGTAATTTTACGGGGGAAAAAGCTGTAAGTACTTAGAGGAAGATCCTCATGAGTACCCAAATTTGGATCTCCATATGAAAGAAAAATAGCAGAATAATCAAGTGAAACAAAGTCTATGCATTGAAATAAGATTCAATGCATGGATGCATTGAAGCCTTGAATGAATATCTTTGACTTTTAATACGATGAATACTATTTTTCAAAGTAATGAAAACTGTATTTTTCTACTAATATGTTGTCGATTTGTATTTTTTGATCATTTTTCCATGTTTGGAGTTAGGATAGGTAAGCTTTTATTTCACATACATAATCAAATTATTTGCATCAATATTTATTTTCCCACTATCTTTTATGCTAATATTTGACACATGATAGTTTTTTAAAATTCTATATAGCATCTAAGTGTCCCTGTAATGT
>NW_012144966.1:14810742-14812309 GCF_000956105.1 Propithecus coquereli
TTGTGGCCTTGTGTTCATGTCTGTACATTTGAAAAGTAGGAACCTCTTCCAGTCTGTATAACTGGCTTTACCAGAGAAAGCCAGAGATTCTGGGCAGTCTAATTGGCAGAGTTTACAAGCCTACTTACTGTTGAAGTCCTTGGGTGGGCTGACCAGGAGCCTGGGTCATTGAATAGATGGGCCTGGTGCTGAGGTGATCCTGGAACTTGTGTGTACAGGGGCTGGCCTGTTACCTGGTGCCATAGAGGCTTGCCTGGTGCTGGTGTGGACCTAGAACCTGAATCTGCACAGGCTGGCTTAGAGCCTGGGGTTGAAAGGGCCAGTATGCCACTGGGACTGGTCTGGACCCTGGACTGTGGGGGCCAGCCCAGCACTGAAGGAGGTATGGAGCCTGGTTCTGCAGTGGCCAGGCTGGCACCAGGGTTTACTGGAGTAGGTCTGGTACCGGGATCCATGGCAAAGTTGGGTGCTCTTTTCACTCTTCTTTCCTTATACAGCAAGTATCTGTCTTCATAATGTGCTGCATGGGCTTTGGGAAGAAGTGGCATAAGTAATATGAAACTGCCCTTTCTACCCTCTTCAATGTGTTTTTTCTTATTCTATGCTCCACCTATGGTTGTAATCTCTCCCTTGCATTTCTTAGTTCTTGTAAAGGTATTTTCATCCATGAGTGGTTATTAAAATTGATTTTTCTTTGAGGAGACAAGCACTGGAAACTCCTGTTTTGCCATTTTGCTGATGTCACTCTGTATGTTTTGTTTTAATCAAAATATACATCATTTGCCTTTAGACATAGAAAACTGTATCAGATTTTTCAATTAAACCTAGAATTTTAAGAGCAATTTAGATTATATGGCACTTCTTTTGCCCTGAAGTTTGAGTGGATCCACTTTATAGCTACTTAAAGATTCAAATATATCTTCTACTTTTCATAATTAAGAAAAGGATGTGGAATGCCACTGTAAGAATGGCAACAAAACCAAAAGAATGTAGCTTATTTTAAATGACCTTATTTAATATCTCAGCGACATGACACCCATAAGCAATGATGAGTATGTCTATTCTGACAAAAATCTCTGCTTGAAGAAATTAATTTGTTTAGCACTGAAAGACATGTGGAGACTGACTTTATGTGGCAAGGACATCGATGAAAGATGTGTCAGATTTGCTGAGAAATCGTAAATGTCAGATTTCTCATTATTTCCCAAGTAACGTTATTCATATGGTAACCTTTATTTAGCAGTTGTTATTAATCTATCACCTACTAATTATAATATTCTTTGTTCATATTTTTTATCTACAACCAATATAATCAACTTCGCTGACACAGTCATGGGCATCTGCATGTCCTGTTTTCAGTAAGGCCATTATTTCACTTTTGAGGCTTCTCCACCTCTTTCAGTAATTCAAGAAACCCAATCTGAGGGGCTCAGTTCTCCTGTGAGTGCACACAAACTCCTTAGTCAAATATAGACACTGCTTCTCACTCACTGCTACATTAAAGTTCCTCCTGAAGACTCACCTTGAGAAGTAAGACAGATATCTCACACTTGTGCTCTGGTTTATC
>NW_012144966.1:14814039-14814807 GCF_000956105.1 Propithecus coquereli
CTATTAAAACTAATATAATAGAGCTTTTTACGTGTGGCTAATAAAAATTATTTTTTATCTGATGGATAGTTAATACATCATATTTGTTTATATAAATGTCCTTCATATGTTCACTATGACCTACAGGTAATAAACAACTAGGCAAATGTGGAACCAAATACAACAGTGTTACTGATTTAATGCTACCTGCTTAAGCAAGTTAATGGGTAGTGACTAATCCTCACTGATGAAAATTCAGACACAGTGATACCGAAGTAGAATGTTTTCCATATATTAATATTTAGGTCAAGACCTATACAAATACCTTTGTTCCCATGAGAGACTTTCCTCAGTACCTTGTCCAAAGAAAGCTCAAGAATTCTTACTACAACAACTTAGTTTACCAACTTGAATTTTAAAAGGTACAACTACAAATCTACAAGTGTTGTCATACCTAGAATTAGTAAAAGAGAAAGGTAATTGAGTGGTAGAAAGGAATTACTTTTTAGAGTGGCATTTTTTTTTCTACCATACATATACTATAATGCTTTTTCCATTTATATTTTTCAATTAGCAACAAGGTTGGCATCCAATTAAAAATAACACTGTTCTGCATTGCAAGTAACAAAGCAGAGCAAAAGAATTAAATGATGTCAATTAAATACTATAAAATATATTAACATTTCATTTAAAAAAGTCATTCTACATCAATCAGGGTAGTTTTTATCCAAATAACCTATCTATAAAATATGACAAATCATTTACCCTTAAAAAGGATTCTTTTTCTAA
>NW_012144966.1:14820103-14822495 GCF_000956105.1 Propithecus coquereli
CTGAAAACCAGAGCAATTAACATGAGTGCTGACATTGCATGTGCCTGGGAGGGGGTTTATTGATATTGGCACCTTCAGCCTTGGGTGTTAATACTACGTACAGGGATAAGAAAAGATATATATGAAAGAACCACATGTTTTACAACATCTTAAATTTTTTTTTTCCAAGTTGACAGCTTGCTGTACTTTAATGTGTAATACTCAAGGTACAAGACAATTGCATCTGACATTGTTATAAGTAAAAGAAATCAGATTAGTCATCAAGGGCTCCAGAGTGAACAGCATCTTCATAACCTCCATGTTTATCATCTTTGCTTTCTGGATGTAACTTAATAAGATCATCAATTCGCAGAATGGTAATTGCAGCTTCTGTAGCAAATTTCAAACTCTTAACTTTAACTATGGTTGATTCAAACACACCAGCTTGTTTGTTGTCTCGAGGTTTACCATTGATCAAATCAAGACCAATCCATTTTAGATTTTTACGTTTTGGGTTAACTTGAGCCTCATTATGAAAAGCTCTTAGCTTTGCAACCAGATCTGTGGAGTCCTGGGCAGCATTAACTGCCAGTTAGGCAGTTATTAGGAATAACAAGAAGAGATCTTGTAAACTCAGCAATAGCAAGCTGTTCCCGAGACCCCATGCTGGTCCCATAGTTTTCAAGGTATATGGAAAGGGCGGCTTCTATAGCACCCCCACCCGGAACCACGGATTTTGACTCCAAAACTCTCTTCACTACACAAAGAGCATAATGTAAAGAGTGCTCCATTTCATCACACATGAAATCATTTACCCCACGTAAGATAATTGATGCAGACGTATGAGCTTTGGTGTTTTTGATTAAGATCAGTTCATCATCATAGATTCTCTCCTGTACCACCTCTTCTGCTTGTCCCAACATTGCAGCTTCAAAAGTTTCTTCGCCTTCCAAATTGGCCAGGATTGACAGAATAGTTGCTCCAGAAGCTTTAGCAATGCATTTAAGGTCCCTTTTTAAAACTCTTCAAACTGCCATAGCACCAGCCTCCACAAAATACTTCAGACACACATCAGCAATTCCACCAGTGGTTAAAATAACATTGGCACCATTTGCCAAGATCTTCTGAATTCTTTCCTTGGTGATATCTGATTCTCTCTAATTTGGTCCAACTTTTCAGGATCTGTAGTAACCACCTGTACACCAAGTTTCATTTTTGTTTTTTGCAGGCTGAAGTAAAGGCAAGCAATTTTTGCATTAACTATTCTCTTGGGCGTGCCCTGGGATCCCACCACACAGTTGAGTGCATAGCCATTGATCAGCATACTCTCCATCTGACTTCTCCTGTGGGCTTTCAGAATATTAACAGAATTGACTGGATATCGGGGATGCCCTCTTATATCTGTGTACTTAACAGCAAGTACAGCATCTACTACCATATTAGAAAAGAAATCACCATTCATTCCAATGATTTTGAAAGACATCAACGTCTTAGCAGCATTAATCAGGCAATCTCTTCCAAGTTCGTCTGTGTTAATAATGAGGTTTTCACTGATACAATGCACTGCTTCCTTGCAAGCAAGTCGATAGCCACTAACTGATGTGGGATGAATTTTCTGTTTGACTAGTTCATCTGCATTTTTTAGAAGTTTTGCTGCAATAATAACCACTGACGTAGTACCATCTCCAACTTCTTTGACTTGCAGATCAGCCAGCTCACAAAGAACTTTGGCTGCAGGGTGTTCCACCTCCAGTAATTTCAGGATGCTCGCACCATCATTAGTAATGGTTACATCACCAATATCATCCACCAACATTTTATCCAAGCCAACTGGACCAAGAGAACTTTTCACGATGTTAGCAATAGAAGCTGCAGCCATAACGTTCTGGGAGCGGATTGCCTCCCTAGTGTTGCGGTCCCCGAACAGGGACAAAGGCCCCTCCATCTTCGCGGCAGGGTATACATCGAATTTTACTCACGCCGGGGGCAGCCACTATCTCGGTGCCTCAGCCGAGCGGCGGCCACTACAACGCTGGCGACAGTGTGGAGCGGAAATTTTTTTTTTAACAGTGGTCCAAGTTAACATGCTTCCACATTAAGAGTCATTCTACCATACCTGTACAGATTCCAGCTCTCCATCAACAATACTCTAGTAATTCTAAAGTGCTTTCAATCCTTCTTCTGCACTTGGGACACTATACTTATTGCCCTGGCATCATCTTTGTAATAACCAAATAAATTCCCCATTCCCAAATCTGTAAAATCTATTTTATAGCCCACTAATGGCTATTATTGCCCCTCACAAAACGTGTTTCCAAAATGAAGTTCATAGTTTTTAAAAATCTTTGACTCAGAATATTCCAAGCTGATTTAGAAATATTCCACAAACTTTTCAGAACTATCCCAAATTATA
>NW_012144966.1:14822545-14823660 GCF_000956105.1 Propithecus coquereli
GTAGAAGATATATTATTTTTAATGAAATAGAATAGAAAACGAATAAAATATATTTTATGAAATACATTCACACAATGAAAAAATTGTACATTTGCTCAAATATCAAAAAGTATGGAGGGATTATTATGAAGGGTTTAACTCTTACCTTTTTGTGGTAAGATTAGCTTATTATTAGTACTTTTCTAAAATTTTTTAAAAAGAGCTTATTTTGCTACAAGGAAAAACATTACTATAATTCCAAAAAAATTAAAAAAGAAAATCTACAGAGAGATAATCTGCATGTGCAGTCTTTAATGATATATGAAAAAGCATCTCTGAAGATCCTGACACATGGCTAATAGTCATAACTATGTCTGGGCAGTTGTGATTGCCATGGTAATTTTAATGCACTTGTTCTGATTCAGAGATGTGCAGACTAGTGACTGAACCAAACATGTCTAGAAATATTAAGTGTAATGGTGCATTCTGCTTATATAAAGTTTGCTAGTGCCAATTCAAAGCAATAAACACATTTTCTGTGTTCTAAAAGAATAGCATTTACAGATTTAAAAGTAAAATGTGGTGGCTTTCCACTGGTTTTCAAACTTTTTCTCTTTAATAGCAGAACTCTGTTTCCAAAAGAATTCTTCTATGGAATATAAAATACACAAGAAGTACCTAAATGTATAAAATAGATCAGAATAGAATTGCTTTCCCTGAGTAAGGGATATAGGATATGGAATACTAGCTGCAAGCCTTCCCCTCAGTCCCCTGCTCCCTCCTCCCAGTGGCTGCCCATTGGGCACCTCTACAGAACATCCAGGATCTGAAGAATTATGTTTGGAATTATTGATTTATAACATTGTTCAAAAAAGAAAGTGGAACTACGATTACGTTTCTGCAGCAATAACTAAGCGAATGGTATATGAAATCATCCCCAAATGGTATCAAACTCACTGCAGAAATACAACTAATAACATCATGATTTTATATACATAATGATGAAAACATTAATTACATTGGTGCTCAAATACTACTGTGCAAAATAATTTTTGTATTTTGTGTTGAAAATGAAGATTCCTGGACCCCATTCTCAAAGATTTTAATTTCTGGTGATTCTGATACAGATGGACCAT
>NW_012144966.1:14832259-14833632 GCF_000956105.1 Propithecus coquereli
GCCTCACCTCCCACAGCTTCCAGAAGTGCCAGGAGCAGAGTGGAGCCCCAGGGCTGCCTGACCCAGGAACGTCACAAGGTGGTGGCCTCCACACTCCCGCTCTCCTCTCAGCAGGACACGACTACCGAAGCCACTCACCTCCATGAAAAGCAACAAGTCTTCCTCCGCCTGGCCCAGTGGTTCCTGAGGCAGTGACTTGTGAGGAGAAAGCTCCGCGGCTAGCACGTGCTCCGGCAGGGGCTTCAGAAATTGGAAGAAAAGGCGAGTGGCAGCAGGCAGGTGAGGCAGGCTCTTTACTGGGGGAGAGGCGGGGGGGAGATACAGCTGCTGACGAAAAGCATGACCGAGAACAGGGCGAGCGCTTATATATGGCTATGAACAACAGCGGCAGCATGCCATCGGAAAGCGTGATCACATGGGTAGACGCAGGTCACATAAGTATGCTGATTCATGCTTCCCCAAAGGCCGGCAGGTTAGGGGGAAAGGGGGCAGGCGGGGAAAAAAACACTGTGATAGTCATCTTAGTTTGGCCTGAGAAACCTGTCGCCTATACAAATGTATTTTCCCTCACATGACTCCAGTTGGCTCGCAGGCCTGAACCCCAGTTGCTAGGATAGGAACACTCGCCTTGCCCCTCCCTGGGGCAGTCCTTAATTTTTATGTATTAAAATTTACGACAGGTCTATTTTGTGTTCCCTTCCATTATTGTGTGCTTAAAAAAAATCTTCCATATTATGAGAACTGATACATTTTTACCAGTATGATTTCAACAATTTTATGATTTCCTAGTTTGTTTTTTGTCTGGCATTGTATTAGTTATCTATTGCCGGATTTCAATTTACTACAAGTTTAGTGGCTTAACACAACATATATTTATTATTATTATTTCAGAGTTTCTATGGCTCAGGAGTCCAGGCACAACTTAACTGGGTCCACTGCTTTGAGTCTCACAAGGCTGCAATAAAGGTGTTAGATGGCCTGTGTTTTCATATTGAAGTTTGACCACAGAAGAATCTATTAATACTTAAAAGCCTACTCAAAATTGGCAGTATTAATTTCCGTTTGACTGTGGGACTGAGCATGCTGGCATCTTGCTAACTGTCAGCTTGAGGTCACCCTCAGCTCCTACGAACCTCCTGCTATTCCTTGCCACATGGGCTTTCCCAGTATTCCCACTTTAATATACCAGCAAGGAGAGCATCTAGAGTGAGTCTGCTAGCAGAATGGAGTCTTTTATTTTATAAAATATTAATAACATAATCATGAGAGTTTCATCCTATCATCAGCAGTATATCCTAATAGTTATAAGGAAGTTATGAGAGGGGATTACACAAAGGCATGAATACCAGGAGTCTGGGATCATGGCAGAAGGG
>NW_012144966.1:14833682-14834879 GCF_000956105.1 Propithecus coquereli
ATATTAAATAAATCTTTTTTTTTTTTTTACTTCTGACTTCCAATTTGTCTGTTAAAAGTCAGTTGCCAATACTAAGATTATTAAGTATGAAACGTCCGATTTCCTTAAGTATTAGGTTTGGCAGTTTATGATATCTCTGACATTTCACTTTGACGCTTCTTGTTTTGTCTTTATTGTGAAGGTACATCCTCAGTCTAGCAAATGCATGTTTTGGCTTGTGATTATCTGTCACATTTTTTTTAGAGAAATTTTTGTGCAATCATGGGTAAGTTAAAAATTCATGTTATTTTTGATGGATTCTGCATGATTTCAACGAGCATCAGAAGAGAAATTATCTCAAAGCTTGTCTTTCTTTGTTGTCACGGCATAAAGGCAAACCATTTCTATAGTGTGTTGTTATGTATGATGAAAAATGGATTCTTTTTGACAATCAAAAGCATTTGGCACAATAGTTGGATAAAGATGAAGTGATGGAGCACAGTCCAAAACTGAGTATTAATCAGAAAAAGCTAATGGTATCTGGTGATCCAGCACTGGTATTATCCATTACAGCTTCATGAAACCTAGTCAATTAATTACAGCAGATGTGTACTGCAGCCAACTGGACAAAATGATGAGGATGTTTATAATTAAGCAGCCAAGACTGGTCAACAGAGACAGGCCAATCCTCTTGCAAGACAATACTCAACCACATGTCCCACAAACAACGCTGCTTAATCTATAGAAGCTGTACTTGGAAACTCTCTATCATCTACCATATTCACCAGACCTTGCACCAACTGACTACCACTTCTTCCAGGCTCTGGACCACTTCTTGCAAGGAAAAACATTCAATTCTCAACAAGCTGTGGAAAACTCCTTTCAGGATTTCATACCACTCACTCTCCAGGCTTCTTCACTGCTGACATAAGCAAGCTACCGTTAAGATGGCAAAACAGTGTTAACCGTTTATGTGCATACTTTGATTAGTTGTACTGTTTCTTGTTTGAGATATAATAAACTAAACTTTTGATTCAAAATCAGACATTTCACATTTAATGACCTAATTTAACTTCTTATTTCAAAACAAAGAACATTAAGAAAATTATACAAGAAAGGAAAGACCACAAAAATTGTTAAAATTCAGAAAAGAATTAAAAAGAAAAATTTACGTAAGAAAGAAAGGCTTACTTAGAAGAAACACAAAGCAAATGAACT
>NW_012144966.1:14834929-14836007 GCF_000956105.1 Propithecus coquereli
TGTGTTAGAAGAGAATATGTGTGTTTAAGTATTTAAAGGAGAGCAACAGATACATTGTGTATTTGTTTTTAATATGGAGGAGACTTAAGTCTTTAATTCACCTTCTGAGGGGAAGCAGCTTCTGAAGAGGGCGCGTTTACTGATACTACAGTGAAAGTAACTGTACTGAAATTTCAAAGTCCCTGCAAGGTCAGAAGAGTACATGGCCAATAAACAGAGAGCTTATTCTCTGATATTTTAAAGAGGGGTTAAGAATAATTTAAAAGATATTTTGATATGAATAGTTGGGTGCTGGGGTAGACAAGAACTTAACAGAATTCCTAATGTTTTCTAAGTTCTCCTTGAAGAAGAAAGTAAAGTATTTATTGATCCTTGAGCAGATGATTACTGCAATGGTCAGCCAAGACTTTATAGATGATTTTTGAGTAAAATTAGAAAAAACTTTGAACATGACATCACTCAAATTTCTGAATAGCACTGAATGTGTACCTGGAGCTGGAGACCACACATTTGAAACTGGCACATTGATGAAATTTTCTTGTTGGAGCTACCTGGCATAATGGAGAAGCTGGAGAAGAGGAAAATATAGTTATAAAGGTGGATGCAGTAGAAAGAACATCTCAATGCACTCTCAAATGAACTGAAGTGGTGGCAACAGAGATTGCAAGAATTGGGATAAATTCAAAACAAATATATTGAAGTACAATAGACTCAGGAAAGCAGAGTTTTCTGGCTGTTATAACTACTCATTTATTGAATTGAAGAAGACAGGAGTTGTAATATGTCTAGGGGCAAAATATCAAGAAATCTGTTTTGGACTTAATATAGGAAAGCTTATGAGTATGATGCAGATAATAGGACAGGAAACATGGAAAGGAAACAAAATTGGAAACTACTGAAGAGGCTGTAAAATAGTACAGGAAAATATTAACTGCATGTTAAGGCAAGGTAGAGGCAATGAAGAAGAGGAATGACTCCAAGATACATTTAAGAAGAAAACAGGACAGAATTTGGTTATTTATTGGGTGGGGTATATTAAAAAGTGAAAGGACTCAAAATTTAAAGATTGATAAAGTGT
>NW_012144966.1:14836057-14837770 GCF_000956105.1 Propithecus coquereli
AAACATTCAGGTGCAGATGTCTTTATTATAGAATGTCTTTTGCTCTTTTGCATAGATGCCTAATAGTGCTATTGCTGAATAGAATGGTATTTCTATTTTTAGCTCTTTGAGGTATCTCCAGATTCTTTTCCACAGAGGTTGCACTAATTTGCAGTCCCACCAGCAGTGTAAGAGTGTTCCTATCTCTCCGCATCCTCGCCAGCATTTGTTGTTTTGGGATTTTTTGATAGAGGCCAATCTCATTGGAGTTAGGTTGATATCTCGCTCTGGTTTTGATTTGCATTTCTCTAATGATTAGAGATGTCAAGCATTTTTTTATATGTTTGATGGCCATTATTCTGTCTTCTTTTGAAAAGTTTCTGTTCATTTCCTTTGCCCATTTATTGATGGGGTTGTTTGGTTTTTTTCTTGTTGATTTTTTAAAGTTCTAGACAGATTCTTGTTATCAGCCCTTTATTGGATGTGTAGAGAGCAGCTCCCACTTATAATTTTGTATACATGAGGTATTTGTTTTTGCATTCCTGAGATACTTCACTTAGGATAATGGCTTCCAGTTCCACCCAAGTTTCTGTGAAAGACATTGTTTTATTCTTCTTTATGGCTGAGTACTATTCCACGTTGTGTGTGTGTGTGTGTATCTCACATTTTCTTTATCCACTCATCAGCTGATGGACACTTAAATTGATTCTGTATCTTTGCAATTGTGAATTGTGCTGTGGTAAATATACAAGTGTATGTGTCTTTTTGATATAATGGCATCTTTTCCTTTGACAGAAACCCAGTAGTGGGACTGCTGGATGTAACGGTAGGTCTACTTCTAGTTCTTTGAGGAACTCCGTATTATTTTCTATAGAGGCTGTACTAAGTTACACTCCCACTAACAGTGTTTAAGCATTTTTTTTCCATGCATACATGACAATATCTCCTGATTTTTGACTTTTTAAAAAGGCCCATTCTGACAGGGGTAAGGTAGTATCTCACTGTAGTTTTAATTTGCATTTCCCTGATGGTTAGTGATGTTGAGCATTTTTTCAAATGTTTGTTGGCCCTTTGTCTATCTTCTTTTGAAAAAATTCTGTTCATGTATTTAGCTTACATGGGGTTATTTGTTTGTTTATTCTTGCTGATTTGAGTTCCTTAGAGAGTTCCTCTGAGTTCCTCTAGATATGAGTCCTTTGTCAGATATATAGTTTGCAAACATTTTCTCTCATTCAGTAGATTGTCGATTTACTTTGTTGATTATTTTTTTCCTGTGTAGATACATTCTAGTTTAATTAAGTCCCATTTATTCTTGGTTTTGTTGTATTAATATTTGCTTTTGGGGTCTTCCTCATAAATTCTCAATGAAACAGAATAGAGAACCCAGAAGTCAAACCATAAACCTATAACCAATTAATCTTCAACAAAGCACACAAAAACATACACTGGGGAAATGTTACCCTATTCAATAAACGGTGCTAGGAATACTGGAAAGCCATATGCAGAAGAATGAAACTGGATCCCTCTCACCATACACAAAAATTAACTCAAGATGGATTAACACATTGACTGCCACACAAAAACAATAGAAACTTTTCCTTGGGGCCACACTGTTTTATTATGAAAATAGAATAAAAACCTTTTTTTTTTTTTGAGACAGAGTCTCACTGTTTTGCCCAGGCTAGAGTGAGTGCCGTGGCGTCAGCCTAGCTCACAGCAACCTCAAACTCCTGG
>NW_012144966.1:14851045-14851776 GCF_000956105.1 Propithecus coquereli
CGGCTAGCACGTGCTCCGGCAGGGGCTTCAGAAATTGGAAGAAAAGGCGAGTGGCAGCAGGCAGGTGAGGCAGGCTCTTTACTGGGGGAGAGGCGTGGGGGGCGAGATACAGCCGCTGACGAAAAGCATGACCGAGAACATGGCGAGCGCTTATGTATGGCTATGAACAACAGCGGCAGCATGCCACGGGAAAGCGTGATCACATGGGTAGATGCAGGTCACGTAAGTACTCTGATTCATGCTTCCCCAAAGGCCGGCAAGTTGGGGGGAAAGGGGACAGGCGGGGAAAAAAACACTGTGATAGTCATCTTAGTTTGGCCTGAGAAACCTCTCGCCTATACAAATGTATTTTCCCTCACATGACTCCAGTTGGCTCGCAGGCCTGAGCCCCAATTGCTAGGATAGGGACACTCGCCTTGCCCCTCCATGGGGCAGTCCTTAATTTTTATGTATTAAAATTTACGACAGGTCTATTTTGTGTTCCCTTCCATTATTATGTGCTTAAAAAAAATCTTCCATATTATGAGAACTGATACATTTTTACCAGTATGATTTCAACAATTTTATGATTTCCTAGTTTGTTTTTTGTTTGGCATTGTATTAGTTATCTATTGCCAGATTTCAATTTACTACAACTTTAGTGGCTTAACACAACATATATTTATTATTATTATTTCAGAGTTTCTATGGCTCAGGAGTCCAGGCACAACTTAACTGGGTCCACTGCTTTG
>NW_012144966.1:14864335-14865706 GCF_000956105.1 Propithecus coquereli
TCCAATAGCTTGGGTTTATGTACTCTAGATAAACATAAATAAATGCTTCCTCTTTTTCTTATCATTGTTACCCATAGGAGTATTTGCAGGGCTTTTTGACATCTTCAACAATAGTTTTACAACACAGCAGGGAATAAACAATAAAACACAGGAAATAATGCACACAGGACTTGGCCTCATGTAGGGCATCATGGGGAACCCTCCATTGGCAAGTCCAGCCTACACACATTACATTTGATTACCTTTAGTAGGCATGCTTGTGTAGGGGAATCTAGGCATGTTCAGAAAAGATATATTGCAGTTGAAGGGGGCTGGGAAAGTCTTTCTTTCCCTTGGTGACACTAACTGAACTGTATGTTGTGCACTTGCATTTTGACTACAACCTGTCAGATGAGTTCAGGTGTGTGGTTTTTCACTTGTGACATCTTAGTGCTCAGATAGTTTCAGATTTTTGAGCATTTTGGATTACAGATTTTTGAATTAGGGATGCTTAACCTTTATTAGCTTTTTAAATAAATTAGTGGACTTTAATTTTTGAGCATTTTTAAGTTTACAAAAAAATTGAGTGGGAAGTACGGAGAGTTCTGATATGGTCCCTCCCCCCCAAATCCTCTACTATTAACATCTTATATTAGTGTGGTACATTTGTTATCATTGATGAGCCAATATGATACATAATTATTAACTAAAGTTCATAGTTTACATTAGGATTCATTCCTTGTATTGTATAGCTCTCTTCCCTCCTGAACTCTTGACAGCCAGTGATCCTTTTATATTCTCCCCAGGTTTGCCTTTTTCAGAATGTCATATAGTTGGAGCCACAAAATGTGAAGCCTTTTTTGATTGGCTTCTTTCACTTAGCAATATACATTTAAGATTCTTTCATGTCTTTCCATAGCTTGATAAGTCACTTCTTTTTATAGATGAATAATATTCCATTGTCTGGATATACCACAATACGTTTATCCGTATACCTATTAAATGACATCTTGGTTATGCTCAGGTTTTGGTAATTATGAATAATGCTGTTATGAACATTTGTGTGCAGGCCTTTATGTGGATATAAGTTTTCAAATTATTTGAGTAAATACTAATGAGTAGGATTGCTAGAATATGCTATGAGTATGTTTAGTTTTGGAAGAAACTGCTAAGCTGTCTTCCAAAAGGGCTGTACTATTTTACATTCCTACCAACAACGAATGATTGTTCGTCTGCTTTACCTCCTAGCCAGCATTTGTGTTGTCAGTGTTTTGATTTTCACCATTCTAAGAATTGTGCTGCGGTATCCTATTGTCTTAATTTGCATTTCCTTAATGATATACTATGTTGAGCATTTTTTCACATATTTATTTGCCAGCTGTATATCTTCTT
>NW_012144966.1:14865756-14866324 GCF_000956105.1 Propithecus coquereli
TCACAGATAAAGAGTAACATTACGGAATGATACAAGGGTCGTTTTCCAAGAAGATGTAACACTCCTAAATGCATGTGTACCTAACAACAGGCCAAAATATGTGAAGCAAAAACTGATAGGACTGAGCAAAAAATAGACAAATCCACTCTTATAGTTGGAGACTAAAATAAACCCATGTCAATAATTTAAAAATCAAGCTATCAAAATAAATGAAGATATAATTGACCTAAACAGCACTATCAATCAACTATATATAATTGACATTTATAGAAGATTTTATCCAGTCACAGAAGAATACACATTCTTCTCTAGTTCACATAGAACATGCATTAAGATAGAGCATTTACTTGGCCATGAATCCTATCTTAACAAACATGAAAGAATAGAAATTTAACAAATTATATTTTTATATGACAATGGAATTAAACTAGAAATGAATAAAAGAAACATTGCTGGAGAATCCCAGAATAGTTTGAGACAAAATGACATGCTTCTAAATAGCACCATAGATTAAAAAAGAAATCGCAAGTTAAAGTATTTTTAACTAAATAAGAATGAAAATACAATA
>NW_012144966.1:14866374-14867362 GCF_000956105.1 Propithecus coquereli
ATATACTATTTAAAAAGGTATTTAAGATTTCTGCTCTCATCTCAGACATGTAAAGAGCTCAGAAGTTTTCACTCTGAGTTTTACAACAACAAAAGCTGCCCTGAAAATCAATTACTTTTCTTGAACCCGTCAGAATATTGACGTCACACAGCAAACCACAACCCTGAAATATGGAGAGACAGGCAAATAGAGAAAATCACAACTGAGATCAGCTTACTTGGAGAAGTTGGAATTATAAACTAGTCACTTTGTAACTTTAATGAATTGTGGGATGCTGAATGTGGAGTAGCATAAAAGTAAGAAACTCCTGGGGCCACAGTCTTAGCCACCACCCGCCCTCCCCCCTCCACACACACACTTTTGTGGGTTTTACATCTAGAAAACCCACCAGGTTCTTATGGTAAAGAGCCAATTAAATATCTTCATCTTTCGGGTGGGGCGGGGAAAGGCAACCAATTTAAAATATTCCCAGAGCATTCTTAAAAACAAAGTCCAGTACTCAGAGGAGAAGACTTCACAAGCACCTTATCCAACCTGGGGGGAAGGGCAATTACTCATTGCAATTCATTGTAGACGCTGTCTCACATAAGGGAGCAAAAACTTAGAAGCATTATAAAGATCAGCAACCAAGAATATAGACTCATTAAAAGACTGATATTTAATCATAGGATTATAGAACCCTTTCCCCCCACACACCCTACACCACATCACCAGGACATCAATACAGCAGTGGATTGCAGCTGAAAGAACTGTTCTTTCACTCTAAATATAACGAAAATAATTATTTTTAGAATAGCTTTTTGTTCCTTTGGATGTAATATCTTTGTTTTCTATTGTCTTGTTTTATGCTTTCTTTAGGTACAGACTCTATTTAAAAAGAAATTTTTAGGGAAAACTGAAGACAACAGCACAGAGAAAAAGATGGACTTTAGGGAAAGTGCAGCCTCTGACTCCTATAGTAGTAGTAGACATCAAACGCAGCCCAAAT
>NW_012144966.1:14871173-14872638 GCF_000956105.1 Propithecus coquereli
TAACAAACTTGTCAGTGAATTTCTGCACTGCTTCATTATCAGCAGACACTTTTTCACCACAAATCTTTAAAATTTTAAAATTGTGTCTTTTCTTAAATTTCTGCAGTTGAATATTCCTAGTTCCCTTCAATTTTCCATTCATCATGTTAGATCTTTGGGTGTTTCATGATCACCATACCATTAAGTGATGCGTGTTCACTAAGACACTGACAGATTCACTCTTTGAATACATAGTTGAGATCTTTGTTTTTAGTTTTATGCATTGTTTTTCTTTTTTTTTTTTTCTCCAATAGCTTGGGTTTATGTACTCTAGATAAACATAAATAAATGCTTCCTCTTTTTCTTATCATTGTTACCCATAGGAGTATTTGCAGGACTTTTCGACATCTTCAACAATAGTTTTACACCACAGAGCAGGGAATAAACAGTAAAACACAGGGAATAATGCACACAGGACTTGGCCTCATGTAGGGCATCATGGGGAACCCTCCATTGGCAAGTCCAGCCTACACACATGACATTTGATTACCTTTAGTAGGCATGCTTGTGTAGGGGAATCTAGGCATGTCCAGAAAAGATATATTGCAGTTGAAGGGGGCTGGGAAAGTCTTTCTTTCCCTTGGTGACACTAACTAAACTGTATGTTGTGCACTTGCATTTTGACTACAACCTGTCAGATGAGTTCAGGTGTGTGGTTTTTCACTTGTGACATCTTAGTGCTCAGACAGTTTCAGATTTTTGAGCATTTTGGATTACAGATTTTTGAATTAGGGATGCTTAACCTTTATTAGCTTTTTAAATAAATTAGTGGACTTTAATTTTTGAGCATTTTTAAGTTTACAAAAAAATCGAGTGGGAAGTACAGAGAGTTCTGATATGGTCCCTCCCCTCCAAATCCTCTACTATTAACATCTTATATTACTGTGGTACATTTGTTATCATTGATGAGCCAATATGATACATTATTATTAACTAAAGTTCATAGTTTACATTAGGATTCATTCTTTGTATTGTATAGTTCTCTTCCCTCCTGAACTCTTGGCAGCCACTGATCCTTTTATATTCTCCCCAGGTTTGCCTTTTTCAGAATGTCATATAGTTGGAGCCACAAAGTGTGAAGCCTTTTTTGATTGGCTTCTTTCACTTAGCAATATGCATTTAAGATTCTTTCATGTCTTTCCATAGCTTGATAAGTCACTTCTTTTTATAGATGAATAATATTCCATCGTCTGGATATACCACAATACATTTATCCCTATACCTATTAAATGACATCTTGGTTATGCTCAGGTTTTGGTAATTATGAATAATGCTGTTATGAACATTTGTGTGCAGGCCTGTATGTGGATATAAGTTTTCAAATTATTTGGGTAAATACTAATGAGTAGGATTGCTAGAATATGGTATGAGTATGTTTAGTTTTGGAAGAAACTGCTAAGCTGTCTTCCAAAAGGGCTGTACTGTT
>NW_012144966.1:14874983-14875527 GCF_000956105.1 Propithecus coquereli
ATATTGTAAAAGCCTGAGCCACTATAAGAAATAATTGCCAGTGTCTTTTAAATCTGGAGGCAGCAAAGACTTTTTAGAGAAAGGTAGAAGCTAGCATCTAACCAAGCCATACCCACCCACAATGGTATGTACTATTTTATCACTGTTTTTTTGTTCTAAAAATACATAACTTTATAGCATCCAACATTACACATTATACCACTATAAAATTGTCTCCTTTAATTTTACCTATCACATTATCTCTGCTTGATATTTTAAATTAACATATTGTAAAAGCCTGAGCCACTATAAGAAATAATTGCCAGTGTCTTTTAAATCTGGAGGCAGCAAAGACTTTTTAGAGAAAGGTAGAAGCTTGCATCTAACCAAGCCATACACACCCACAATGGTATGTACTATTTTATCACTGTTTTTTTGTTCTAAAAATACATAACTTTATAGCATCCAACATTATACATTATACCATTATAAAATTGTCTCCTTTAATTTTACCTATCACATTATCTCTGCTTGATATTTTAAATTAACATATACACTTCAAGTT
>NW_012144966.1:14878827-14879269 GCF_000956105.1 Propithecus coquereli
GAAGACATGGCAAATTCAAAAACCTTTCCTTTTTCCTAGCTGTACTGACCATAAATTTACCTGCCACATAATAATCTGGGGAAGGTTGTTCCAGAAAAAACTATTTGAAAATAACAAACTGTGTTCACTGCATATGTAATTTTATGTACTAATTCATGCTGCAATTACACTAGCATCATCAAAACCTGTGTCCAAACTGAGTCCTTACCAATATGTTCTATTAATAGAAGTACTAAAATTTGCCACACAAGGAACAACTCCTTCTGGATGTCATTTTATACTGACGTAAGCTTCATATTTCTCATTATTATCAAACATTTATTAGGCACAATGCCATTTGACATACTAAAGGAAACTGTTTCTCTACTCCCAACGTTTCTGACACCAAATGTGTGGTTTTTACACACCAAGAAATTCTGCAATTCTCTGCAGACACCCAACT
>NW_012144966.1:14880709-14881768 GCF_000956105.1 Propithecus coquereli
AGACAAGATATTATGTTTATCTATTTATGTTGACTGGTTTTCTCTGATGGTCAGTAACCACAATTCCTGGGGAAGAGACAATAAATTTGAGATACATCTCCAACCAACAGTATTATTCTTCTGAAAGATCCGAGTATGGGAGATCACTGCCTTCCCCCTGAGAAAAAATACATTTTATTTATCTTTCATTTTTTATATTCTTAACATGGGTGATAAAGCAGAATCTTGCAGATTTCTTTGTTTCTTTAAGTAGTGATACAGAAGGGCAGTGTCAGTGTCACACAACACAGAATGTACTGTGGCATGCTAGCGATCCACTGTGCCTAAGAAGAATTTTTAGCAAAACCCCATAATTATCATCATGAATTTCCGCAGATGTCTTTCCAAATGATACGCCTGAAACTTCAAGTTGTTCTAGTAAAATATAATGAACACAAATAATCTAATCTGTGACATTTCAACACATTATATTAATAGGATGTTATATGGATGGAAAAGGTAAAGCAAACCAAAAACAGAGCGTTCTTTTTTTTTTAAGAGGAGAATTGGAAAATTACTAAAAGATTGAAAGTGTCCAGTGAGCACATTCTTTCATTCTTGGGACACTACCTGAAGAATTTTGTGTATTTTGAAGGACTTTAGAATTTTGAATACATTCTGATTCCCTTTCTATTAAGAAAGTACAAAGTTGAATGCAGTGTATGTCTTAGTCTTCTCAGGCTGCTATGACAAAATACCACAGACTGGGTGGCTGAAACAACAGAAATTTATTTTCTCATAGTTCTAGAGGCTAGAAGTCCGAGGTCAAGGTTCTGACTCATTTGGTTTCTGGTGAAGGCATTTTTCCTGGCTTGCTTGGTGTGTCTTCATATAGTCCATGTGTGTATCTCTCTCTCTCTCTGTCTTTCTAAGCAATCAGTCCTATGGGATTAGGTCCCTAGTTTAAAAACGTCATTTCAATATTTATGCTCCTAAAGACCTTACTCCAAATATAGTCATATTGGGGGTTAGGGTTTCAACATATGAATTTTGGGAGGGGAGGATACAATTCAGTCTATA
>NW_012144966.1:14881862-14882182 GCF_000956105.1 Propithecus coquereli
GTCTTGAATTTAATTTTATATGTCACTTTTTTCAGAAATTCCTCTTTTATCTCATCTGCTGTTTTGGTCCATGCCAGAACTAATTATCTAACCTTTGACAAAAGCTTTAAAAATCTTAACAAGTTATTATAACAAAGATGAAAACTAAGTTCTCATATTTTTGATTGGTTATTTTTCTCATTACATAAAAGAACGTATAGCATGTTCTAACAGTAGTGATTAAAACTTATTCAAATTTTTCAAATGATATAATAAATTTAAAATCACTGACACTTTTAAGCTAAATAAAAACACTAAACAATAGTGTTTCAGTGATACAA
>NW_012144966.1:14882232-14882583 GCF_000956105.1 Propithecus coquereli
TTTCTCACAGTTCTAGGGCTGGGAAGTCCAAGATCAAGGTGCCAACAGATTAGGTATCTTGTGAAGACTCGCTTCCCTTCTCACTGTGTCCTCACCTAGTGGAATAGACAATGAAGCTCCCTTGGGCCTATATATGGTCACTAATCCCAATCAAAAGGCTTCACCCTCCTGACCTAATCATCTCCTAAAGACCCACTTCCTAATATCATCAGCTAGGTGGTTAGGACTTTAATATATGAATTTGGGGGGAACACAATAATTCAGACCATAACATGCAGCAATAAAATGTATTATGAGGGTACAAACATTATGGTTACACTTTATGTCTTTGCCTCACCCAAGCGAGGGTTA
>NW_012144966.1:14890816-14892171 GCF_000956105.1 Propithecus coquereli
GTGTGAAGGATGTAAATTGCATAGGATGATATGGTTATTTTAGCAGTATTAATTCTTCCAATCCATAAGCATGTGATATATTTCTGTTAGTTTGTGCCCTCTTCAATTTCTTTCCTCAGTGGTTTGTAGTTTTTCTTGTAGAGGTCTTTCACCTTCTTAAACTTATTTCTATTTTTGTGCAGCTGTGATAAATTGGATTTTATTTTTTATTTATTTCAACTAGTTTATTATTGGTGTACAGAAATACTAATGATTTTTTTGTGTTCATTTTGTATTCTACATCTTTACTGAATTTGTTTATCAGATCTAAGAGTTTTTTGACAGAGTCTTTACATTTTTCTATATATAAGATTCTATTGTCCATCTGCAAAGAGAGACAATTTGACTTACTCTCTTTCGATTTGGATGGCTTTCATTTCCTTCTCCTGCCTAATTGCTCTGGCTAGATCTTCCAGAACTAGGCTGAATAGGAGTGCTGAAAGTAGGCATCTTTGTCGTTCCAGTTCTTAGAGGAAAGGCTTTCAGCTTTTCCCCATTAGGTGTAATGTTAGATAGGCTTTGTCATATATGGCCTTTATTATGTTTAGGTATGATTTTTCCATGCCTAATTTGTTGTGAATTTTTTTATCATGAAGGGACGTTTATGCTTATCAAATACTTTTCATGTGTCTATTTAGATGAACATATGGTTTTTGTCCTTCATCCGGTTGAGGTGATGTATTAAATTTATTGATTTGCAGAAGTTGAATCATCCTTGCATCCCTGGGATAAATTCCACTTGATCATGATGTATTATCTTTTTGATGTGCTGTTATTTTCAGTTGCTAGCATTTCGTTGAGGAATTTTGCATATGTGTTTATCAGGGATACTGGTCTGTAGCTTCCTTTTAATATTGTGTTCTTGTCTGGCTTTTCTATCAGGGTAATGCTGACCTCATAGAATGACATAGTAAGAATTGCCTCCTCCTCATTTCTCTGGAATAATTTGAGAAGAATTGGTGTTAGTTCTTTATAAGTTTCAAAGAATTCTGTAGTAAAGCCAACCAGTTCTAGGCTTTTCTTTGCAGAGACTTTTTGCTACTGATTCAATCTCATTACTCATTTTTGTTCTGTTCAGGTTTTCTATTTCTTCCTGGTTCAGTTGTGGTAATTTGTACATGTCCAGTAATTTATCCATTTCTTCTAGGTTTTCCAGTTTGTTATAGTAAAGGTGTTGATAGTGGTCTCTGATGATTTTGTGTATTTCTGTGGTATTAGTTGTAATGTCGTCTTTTCATTTATGATTTTGTTTATTTATATCTTCTCTATTTTTTTCATGGTTAGTTTAGCTAGCAATTTGAAAATTTTCTTTATTT
>NW_012144966.1:14893796-14895078 GCF_000956105.1 Propithecus coquereli
TTTTTGTTATGTAAATGGTAAATTTTTAAGTACTCTTTTTTGTAGCAGAATATTATGGGAGTACAAACGTTTTGGTTACATGGGTTGCTTTCATACAGCTTGAGTCAAAGTGTAAGTGTGCCCACCACCCAGATAGTGTACATTGTACCTCTTAGGTGTGATTTCACCCATCCCCTCCTCCTTCTTCCCACCCGCTTGATTTTCATTGAATTTTACTTCTGTATGTGTTCATGAGTGCTGATCAGTTAGTTCCAATTCAATAGTGACTACATGTGGTGTTTGTCTTTCCATTTTTGTGATACCTCACTAAGAAGAATGGTATCCAGTTCCATCCGGGTTGTTACAAAAGGCATTAATTCATCATTTTTTTCTTATGTCTGGTTAGTACTCCACAGTACACATATACCACACCTTATTAATCCACCCATGAATTGATACAGGTGGGTTGATGCCACATCTTTTTCATTGTGAATTGTGCTGCAATAAACATTCAAGTGCAAGTGTCTTTTTGCTAAAATGACTTTTTTCCTTTGGGTAAATACCCAGTAGTGGGATTGCTAGATAAAATGGTAGGTCTATTTTTAGTTCTTTGAGAAATCTCCATTCTGTTTTCCATAGAGTTTGTACTAATTTGCAGTCCCACCAACAGTGTATAAGTGTTCCTTTCTGTCTGCATCCACATGAACATCTCCTGTTTTTGGACTTTTTGATGAAAGCCAGTCTCACTGGAGTTAGGTGATATCTCATTGTGGTTTTGATTTGCATTTCCCTGATTAATTAGAGACATTGAGCATTTTTTTTATGTTTATTGACCATTAGTATATCTTCTTTTGAAAAGCTTCTACTCGTGTCTTTTGCCCACTTTTTAATGGTACGGTTTGATTTTTTCTTGATTTGCTTGAATTCTTTGTAGACTCCTGTTATTACCCTTTTATCAGATGTATAGCATGCAAATATTTTCTCCCATTCTGTAAGTTGTCTATTTGCCTTGTTGATTGTTTCCTTGGCTGTGCAGAAGCTTTTTAATTTAATGAAGTACCATTTATTAATATTTTCTGTTGCTGTGATATCCATTGGGGTCTTCTTGATAAATTCTTTGCCTAGGCTAATATCTAGGAGAGTTTTTCCAACATTTTCTTCTAGAATTCTTGTAGTTTCATGTCTTAGGTGTAAGTCCATTATCACCTTGAATTAATTTTTGTGAGAGGTAGGGATCCTGTTTCAACCTTCAACATGTGGCTATCCAATTTTTCCAGCACCATTTGTTGAATAGGGCTTATTT
>NW_012144966.1:14895128-14896735 GCF_000956105.1 Propithecus coquereli
ATTTTTATAGATACATAATATTTGTACATATTTATTAGGATGCATATGATATTTTCATACAAGCATAGAATATGTACTGGGCAAAACAGGGTATTTAGGATATCCATCACCTCAGACATTTATCATTTCTTTCTCTTGGAAATATTTGAAATCTCTTCTAGCTATTCTGATATATACAATAAATTGCTATTAAAAGTAGTTACCCCTACTGTGCTATTGAACACTAGAACTTATTCCTTCTGTCTAACTATATGTTTGTAACCATTAGCCAACCTCTCTCCATCCCCCTACTCCCACCACACAAACACATCCCAGCCTTTGGTTACTATCATTCTGCTTTCTACCTCTGAGGTCCACTTTTTTAGGTCCTACATATGAGACAAAATGAAATATTTGTCTTTCTGTGCCTGGCTTATTTCATATAACATAGCAATCTTCAGTTCCATCCATGTTGCTACAAATGGCAAGATTCCATTGTTTACGGCTAAATAATATTCCATTGTATATATACCACATATTCATTATCCATTGATTCATTGATGGACCCTTGAGTTGATTCCATATCTTAGCTACTGTGACTAGTGTTGCAATACATGTGAGAGTGCAAGTATCACTTTGATATACTGATTTTTTTTTTCTTCAAAGAAACACCCAGTAGTGGGATTGTTGGATTGTGTGGTAGTTTTATATTTAGTTTTTTGAGAAACCTCCATACTGACTTCCATGATTACTGAATTAATTTGAGGGAAGGCTGAGGTGCCTTCACTTTTAATCAGACAGTATGTTGAGAAATTCTAACATTATAAAGTTTTGAATGATCAGTATTAAAAGTTTTTGTGGTCTAATGATATGGTTTTGATTCTGTAGTAATATATGGATTTGTGGTTCATTTTGTAGTTTGGAATGAATATTTATTTCTAGACTCACACACTGGAAGGGATCCTCGAAAGATCATCTAACTCATTGATTTTTGAACCTTTTAATTTTTTTTAACCTTTTTGCCTCCTGCCTCTAAGGTAAATCTTACGTGAAAGCCCAAGATAACTGCTGAGAAGCTTTGGTTTACCTGGGTCAGGGCCTGAGTCTGAGTATGTTGAGCCTTTCCTTTCCCCCTCTTCTATGTGGCTCCTGAAACACATCCGGGAATCCCAGGGCTCCTAGGCACAGGGTTTGGATCTACCCTGATTCCTATATAGGGACAGTCCAGTGAAGATTGTCCTCAGTGTTTTCCAGACTATGGGTTGTAGCTCTTCACAGGATATCAGTTTAATGACTAGTGTTTAAAAAAATGAAAAGGAAAGAATTAGTAAAGAATAGAAAACATAATTAGAATAAGTATTATTTTGTAAAACTTAGTTACATATGCACATATATTTGTAGGTATATATATTTATGTATAGTCTGATGTAAAATATATTTTTTCATTACTATTGCACTGTGGGTCATGGCTAAATAAGTGAAAGCTACTGCCTTCGAATGTCCCAGACACCCATATCTGTCCCTGTCTTTAAATTGTCCATAGAAGAGTCAATAGCCTGTTAAGTGGATACCTTCATTCCAACTCATATTTTGGAGAAATGTTATGAAATACCACTATTGGTATTTCT
>NW_012144966.1:14908411-14909183 GCF_000956105.1 Propithecus coquereli
ATTTTTGTGAGAGGTAGGGATCCTGTTTCAACCTTCAACATGTGGCTATCCAATTTTTCCAGCACCATTTGTTGAATAGGGCTTATTTTCCCCAGTGTATATTGTTGTCTGTTTTGTTAAAAAATCAGATGGCAATATGTGAATGGTTTTATACCTGGGTTCTCTGTTCTGTTCCCTTGGTCTGTGTCTCTGTATTTGTGCTAGTAACATGCTGTTTTGGTTACTATAGTCTTGTAATATAGCTTAAAGTCTGGTAAAATGATGCCTCCTGGTTTTTTACCTTTTGCTTAAGGTTACTTTGGCTATTTGGACTCTTTTGTGATTCCATACAAAGTGTAGAATTATTTTTTCTCGATCTGCAAAAAATGACATTAGTATTTTGTTGGGGATTGTATTGAGTCTATAAATCCCCTTGAGTAGTATGAACATTTTAACAAAGTTGATTCTGCTGGTCCATGAGCATGATATGTTTTTCCATTTGTTTACATCCTCTGAAATTTCCTTCCTCAGTTATTTGCAGCTCACCTTGTAGAGATCCTTCACTTCCTTGGTTAAATATATTCTTAGGTATTTTGTTTTCTTTCTTGCTATTGTGAAAGGTATTGAGTCTTTGATTTGATTCTCAGCTTGACTGTTATTGGTGTATAGAAATGCTACTGATTTGTGTACACTAATATCGTAACCTGAGTCTTCACTGAAATTATTTATTAATTCCAATAGTCTCTTGACATAATCTTCAGGGTTTTCTAGATATAAGATCATATTGTCAGCA
>NW_012144966.1:14911178-14912760 GCF_000956105.1 Propithecus coquereli
AGGGCCCATGAGGGCCAAGGGGCTCCTCTCCAGATAATCATTATTTTAAATTATTTACTAAAATACTTTAGTAGTCAAATTTGAAACGTAAGAAATTATATTTTAGGGACAATAGTGTCATGGCACTATTATCTGCTCTATTGCTCCTACATTTACAATAATACACAATAAATGCTAATTTTCAGCTGTAGTTGGTAGAGAAATGATTTATTTTCTGAGTACTTAATTTTTCTCAAGCCATATTTCCCATTCTCCATAAATCCTTACATTTTCATTAAGATGCAATAAATCAGAGAAGAACTCATTCACTGAATCAAAGATGATTTATCATGGATACCGTTTAACATAGTTTTGAAGTTTTCTGTTTTCAAGAAATTTATGTTATAACTTTTAATTTAGTTACACTGGATAAGAAGAATTAAAAGACACATTTAAAAATTCCAGTGGCCTAAATGGAATTAAACAACTAGAAAGAATATAGAATTGTTAAAGTTTACTTTATTTAATATTATGACTCCTAGTGCTTATATAGTTTTATAATTATGATATCTAGTATTATTATTCTGTCTTATTAAAATGTTTCTAAGCATTTGTACATTGTAAATACAAATGCTCATGCTAGCTTCAGCAGCACATATACTAAAACTGGAACAAAACAGAGAAGATTAGTATGGCCCCTGTGTAAGGACAACATGCAAATTCATGAAGTGTTGCATATGTTTTGATATAAAATATTTTCACAAGCTTCATGGTAACCTCAAATCAAAAAACCTACAAAAGATACACTAAAAATAAAAAGCAAGACATTAAAACACACTACCTGAGAAAATCACTTTTAATAAAGGAAGACAGAAAGAATGTAAGAAAGAGAAGACCACAAAACAACCAGAAATCAAATAACACTATGGCAGTAGTTAGTCTTTACCTACCAATAATAACATTGAATGTGAATGGACTAAACTGTAATCAAAAAGCATAGAGTAGCTGAATGGATTAAAAAAACAAAAGCCAACTATATATTGAGTGCAAGAAACACACTTCACCTACAAAGACACACATAGAGTGAAAATAAAGGGATGGAAAAAGATGTTTCATGCAAATGGAAACCAAAAAAGACAACAGTAGCTATATTTCTGTCAGATAAAATAGATTTCAAGGAAGAAACTTGAAGAGACAAAGAAGGTCATTCTGTAATGAAAAGGGGTCAATTCAGCAAGAGGATATAACAATTCTTAATATATAGGCACCCAACACAGAAGCACCCAGATATAAACAGCAAGTATTATAAGAGCTAAAGAGAGAGATAGGCTCGAACACAATAATTGTTGGAGAATTCAGCACTCCACTTTAAGCATTGGACAGAGTATTCAGACAGAAAATCACTAAAGAAACATTGGAATTAATCTGCACTATAGACCAAATAGACCTAATACATATTTGCAGATTGTTTCATTCAACACATGCAGAATACTTTTTTTTTTCCCTCTGCACTTGGATCATTCTCAAGAATAGGCCATATATTAGGCCACAAACAAGTCTTTGTAAATTTTTTAAACAATTGAAATCACACCAAGTATTTTCT
>NW_012144966.1:14912951-14914745 GCF_000956105.1 Propithecus coquereli
CAGTTCCAGAATTTTGATTTGATACTTTATTATGACATTTATCTCTTTGTTGAATTTCTCATTCAGATTATGGATTTTTTTATATCTTTGTATCATTCATCTATGTTCTCTTGTATTTCACTAATCTTCTTTTACACTAATATTTTGAAGTTTTATTCATTTTATATGTTTATTTATTGTTGGACTATGTTGGTGGATAAATATTGCATTTTTTTAGAAGTATTAGGTTTTCTTGCTTTTTCATGTTTCTTGTATCCTTACATTGATATTTATGCATCTGGTGTAACAGTCACTTCTTCTTATTTTTTGAATTAGTTTTCATAGGAAAAGACTTTTTCCTGTAGATGTACCTATAGTATTGGTTGTATAGAGCATTTTAGCTTTGATTCTGAGTGCATGAAGTTGTGTAATCTTTGCATGATTTCTTTGGCTGTAACCAGCATCAGTGGTGTCTCAGTGGCTCCCTCAGTGGCTTAGGCTATAGTTGTCAGTGGAGACTGTGGTGCAGCTTTGCTGGGGACAGGGTCACCCACTAGGCCAATCATTGGGCCCTAGTGGTGGTAGGGGCAGGCTGAGCATGCCTATTCTTGGGTGTTCAGGCTGCATACATAGCCACTGGTGGTAGCAGGTCCAGGAAGGTGGATTCTTTGCCCTCTAGGTGGCTTGTTTAGGTGCTGGTAGTGGCAGCAGTGGGCTGGGC
The DNA here is from genome assembly GCF_000956105.1 of Propithecus coquereli. Classification (NCBI taxonomy): domain Eukaryota; kingdom Metazoa; phylum Chordata; class Mammalia; order Primates; family Indriidae; genus Propithecus; species Propithecus coquereli. The sequence goes on from NW_012144966.1 coordinate 14,913,652, forward strand.
TGGCGGATGGGACATCAGGCCGCTAAATAGCATGTATAGCATCAGAGATAGCAGTAGTAGCAACAGGTCAATCCTCGGGCTCCTAAATGACACAAGCTGTTGCCAGTGGTGGTGCAATGGGCTGAGTGGGCCATTTCCTAGGCCCCTAGTTGATGTCTGTGGGTGGGTACTGATAGTGGTGGTAGCAGCAGGCTGGATGGGCCTGTCCTTAGGCCCCCAGGAGAAGTACACTGGCATAATGTTGGTGGACAGGAAGAGGCAATCCCCAGGCCCTCACATGGTGTGCTTGGGTATTAGCAGCAGGTGGGCTGGACTTGCTGCAGGCCTCCTGATGGTGTGCATGTGCACTAGAAGTGGCAGGCAGAGAGGGTTGATCCCTAGGCCACTAGATGGTGCACTTGAGCACTGGGGCTAGGGATATGGGGAGCACTGGTGGAGTGGGCCTGTCCTCAAGCCCCCTGATGCTATACATGCTACAGGCTGTTGTGGTAGGCAGGACAATCCCCAGCCCCTCTGACAGCATGCTCAGGCACTGGTGGCAGTTTGGCTGGATCTGATGTCAGGATGCACATGCAATCCTGTGGCAATAGGAGGAGCTGATCCCCATGCCTCACGCTGCCATGCTCAGGTTGCAGTGGTGGCAAAGAGCAGAGCAAGGCTTTCCTGAAGCCCCAATACAGCATTTGGGCAAACTGATCCCCAGGCCCAGTAAAGGCACACGCAAATTCACGGCGGCCCTGCTGTTGGAGTGGTTATTGTCAGTGGCAGCAGCCCCAGGCAGACAACTCCAGGTCCTAGCGAACACTCACTGCGGCTCCCTTTGTCCCAGGGACAGCTCTCCAGTGTGCTGCACTACCCTATCCCTGAGATGTAGAACATTGTGTAGGCTAGAGTGAAGGGGACTCAGCCACACTGCTACAGGCCTCTGAGTGGATGTGGGGCATGTGAGTGTGGCTCTAGGGATGTGGAGATGCATGAGCTGTTGGGCCCCAGGGCAGGATGCAGTCTGGTGGGGTCTGGGCACTCAAAATGGTGCTATGCTATACCTGCTTGGGTCATAGGGAGTGTGTGGGACCCAACACAAACCTCTTTCA
>NW_012144966.1:14919270-14919804 GCF_000956105.1 Propithecus coquereli
TTAACTCTCCATGGAAAAGCCGAGGATGGATTTCCAGAGAAGTGCATACTTAGAAACTGTAGTCTTGAAGAATGGAAGTGGAGCTATATATATATAGCTTTTTGTTAATTTCAAACTATCTTAATTGCACTAACTTCCAAAAATTGTTCCCTCTATTCTAAGTCTCTTGCACTTTTAAAAAATTTAAGAATCCAGATTGTCAATTTCTACCAAAAATCCTGCTAGAATGTTATTAATATCTATAGCTCAATTTGGGGTTGATTGGTATCTTCCATTCCATGAACATGGTAAATTTCTCCATTTCTCTAGGTCTTCAATTTCTTTGAGTAGTCATTCACAATTTTCAGTGTGGAAATCATGTTATAGATACCTTTTTAGATCTCTCCTTAGTATTATATGATCTGTGGTACCATTACAGATGAAATTGGTTTTATAATGTTTTTTGTTAATAATAAATAAAAATGCCATTGAATTTTGGACCTTGGACTTACATCTTCAACTTCTCTACATTAATATATTAGTTACAGTATTTTT
>NW_012144966.1:14921788-14923047 GCF_000956105.1 Propithecus coquereli
TTACTATGAAATAAAATAAAATATGAGTTTTATACATTGAAAAGAACACATGGATAAACAATATGTGTCTTTGTTTCTTCACTAGAATTACATTGTGAGTGCTGAAGAAAAATTATTCCGTGATACTTGTTAAAGCACAGTAAGAAAGACTTGATTGAGGACCATTGTGATAGGTATAGGAACACCCGAAATGGGATTTTGTGGTGGGGGAAAAGAGACTGGGCTCAACTCGGAATATAGCATTCTAAATGGGAATTTATAGCCCAAAGAACAGGGTGGGAATCAGAGGATGGAAAATTACTAAGAGGAAACATCAGGAGTAAGGGGAGATTCTGTCTAAACCCACTGAACAGGATCCTTGCTGAAGACAGGCCAGGGTAATAGGCCTCACCTGGGGATGGTACAGGATTAGGAACCTGATCAGTTGGTGATGATCAGATAACCAGGGTGGGGGTCCTTGTTAAACTGACTTAGCAGGGTTCTATACTAAAACTGGATTTTACAAGAAAATGCACAGAAGGGATGGGGAGAAGATTCAGGAGCCTGACTAAATTTTGGTCAAGCAGAGAATTTTTGTCATGAGCAAAAAATAGTGTCGTGAAAGCATATGTGGAAGGAAATGGAATCAAACTGGTAGAAAAGTCTCTAAAGCTTACCCCTTAGCTATGGAAACACTATCAGAATGATGACCTTTAACAATTTTTGGTGAAATTATTTTGAAATAACTAAGTTTAATTTAGGAAATGAGTCGGTACTATTATTTTTTAAAAAGAAAATAATTCTTCAAAAGGAGACTGCATTAAGCATCTAAAAAGTAATCATTGCATGCAGGCTGTGCACAGCTTGCACTCTGGCAAATTTATAAGAATTAAATGCTGGACTGTTCAACTACTTCCAAAAATCAATGAGAAAGGGGGTCATAGATGAAGTGCACAGCAATTCTTGTGCATGGATGGACAATTATATGCTTAAAGGAAATGTTTAAATGTTCCACTCTCCTTAGGGAAATCTCTGCTTCAGAATTCTCACTGCCTTTAAAAGAAAATGATTTCCTTTGAAAAACAACACTTTCAAAGATTTTCATGACTGTGAACTGGCATTAGAAGAAACCAGCTTCATTCTATGGATATTTACATAACACTTACTACATAATAAGAAAATAAACAGGGTAAACCGTAAGAAGGCAAAGGAAGTGAAAGATAAGAAAGAGACAATAATGAAAGGAAAAACCAAAATGGTATAACAGAAAAAAGAATTAT
>NW_012144966.1:14924797-14927260 GCF_000956105.1 Propithecus coquereli
ATATAGAAAAAATTAGCCGGGCATGGTGGCGCATGCCTGTAGTCCCAGCTACTCAGGAGGCTGAGGCAGAAGGATTGCTTGAGCCCAGGAGTTTTAGGTCACTGTGAGCTAGGATGACGCCACGGCACTCTAGCCCCGGCAAAAGAGTGAGACTTCGTCTCAAAAAAAAAAAAAAAAAAATTTTTACTCTACTTTTGAATTTACTGCTTTATCTCAAGAGCATTAAAAATGTGTAATGAGCAGACTCCAGATGTATGTAACTGTAGCTCAAAATGTATGTAGCTTAAAATGAATGATACCATGAACCGAGGTGTTTAGAGACTCAAATTGAAACACAGCTCTCAAATGTGCGAAAGCCAACTTCAAATAGGCCTATTACACTCAATAGCTATTCTTATGACATGAGACATTATTAAACTAATTAAAATTAATACCTCTCAAGGCTTTCTTGTAACTGTATAGAAAAGAAATAGTGTCATCATATACATATATATTCATCTTCCAAGATGAGTATATATATATTCATTTTTTATGATGAGAAAACAAAAGGAAAATAATTAGGCTATGTAGATATGAGGCAGAAACATTTTTGTTAACATTGTCTCAGATTGTCAGAGTGGATTTGAGGGCTTTTTAAATATAAAACACAATGTGAAAGTTAGTGATTTTATTTTTTAAAAATGTTCTCATGCTATATTCCCCATACAACAAAAGCAACCTAACAAAAATTAAACACAATACATGGCAAAATATCCAAAGTAAAAGTGACTAAGGAAGAGCTTCTGCTCTCAGACAATCATGGGGTAACCAAAGTGCCTCTCCTGTTGAGGACAGGCTGGAATTTTGGCCAAGAGCTTGATTAACGAGACTTACGCTGCTGACCTACTGCTTAGACTTGAGTATTGGATGCACTTGATAACAAGCCAGCTGTGAGTGTTTCAGAATCCAGATGGCAGTGATTGTTTGCCTGTATAATAACATGTAAAGTATATTAAGAAACAGAATTAACTGTGAAGTTACATATCATAGGTGCATTAGTTTGCTAGGACTGCTGTAACAGTCTAGACCACAAACTGAGTGGCTTAAAACAATATCAACTATTGTCTCACAGTTCTAGAGCTTGAAGTTCAAGATCAAGGCGTTGGCAGGGTCATCCTCCCTCTGGAGATGCTAGGGAAGGGTCTGTCCCCGGAGTCTCTGCTGACTTTTGGTAATTCCTTGGTTTATAGCAATATAACTCCAGTCTTTACATTGTGTTCTGTATGTGTATGTGTGTGTGTGTGTGTGTGTGTGCGTGTGTGCATGTGTGTGTGTGTCTATGTCCAGATTTATTTCTTTCATAAGGACACCAGATACATATATTGGGGCCCACCTTACTCTAGTATGACCTCATAGTAACTAATTATGTTGTGAGGTACCATGGGCTAGGAATTCAACATATGAATATGTGGAAAACATAATGCAACCTGAAACAAAAGATAAATGTCTTCCTTCAAGCAAAATTTATAGACAGATGAAAATTAGTGTATTCTCATAGCCAGACATGGAACAGTATCTGTAAGTCTCATATTATTCATGCATAAATCAAGTAGTATGTATGGTAAGCAAAATGAAGGCCAATTTTTCTCATAAAGTTCCATTTTTTTGGAAACAGCCATGACTTGCAGATAAGCAGCAAGAATGATTTCAAAAGCTATTTATATGATTTCCAAGATTTCCAATTCAGTGCCTTATCTATTCAAGAAAAAAATGGACCTTTAAATGTGCTTTTATTGAGGATTGATGGAATATCTGTTTATTAGGACAGTTACTCAATGTTTTGAAAGCACAAAGAAAGCCAATCTGAAATTGGCTGAAAGCTATTGCTTTTAGGACAAAAATTGTATAATTAACTCATTGTCACTTTGTCTGATGATTTCCTAACTGACAAATCTCTGTAAAATGACTTTTGTCAGGATGAAAGAAAAAACCCTCTCCCTTTTATAAATAAGTTTAGCAAGAATTTTAGATAGACTTTAAAGTTTACACCTGTGATGTATATTTTATACCTAGCCAACATTAAAGGGAAAATAAAGCACTATTGATTTTAAATTTTATTGTACTTGTATATTTTGTCCTATGTCTTTAGTTTCAAAAGGCTTAGAGAGCAAAGTTGCCAATTCTGCAGATTAAGAAGGGTCTTTTAAAATATGTATGATCAGATTTTCAATAAACTTAAATTGTCAGACAATTTCAATTCATTTTAATACAACAAACATTTGCAGATTGCCAACGATATGAAACACGTTACAGCAAGCAACACGGAAAGTAAAATGGAAAAGAAGATATGGTCCCTTGCCCATGAAGAGGTGATATCAGTTAGAGAAACTGAAACAACTGAATTAGAAAATTAAAGTCAGGAATTACCACTATAGAATTAATTTTGAAGTATAAAACTTATAGGAATAGCAATAATAATATAAC
>NW_012144966.1:14939886-14941358 GCF_000956105.1 Propithecus coquereli
ATTTAACATTGGGTCTAGGTGGTATTGTGGCAGTATTTTCACACTCTTCATACCAATCCCTCCAAATTATTGGAATTTGGACTTTTCTCCTAAATTTTATAATGTGGAAATTATGCTTTTCTAATTCAGAATGTTTTTTCTTTACTTCATTAGCCTCTTTATGATTCTCATTATTTAAATTATATTCTTACTCTTTCATTGGTTTTGCCACACCAGGAGCTAACAATACTAATTATTTATCTTGGTGTTCGTTCCTCCTTCAGTTTACTGAGTTCCCTGAAGTATGTTATAATTCACCTTTAGCCATGCATGGTTTGGTATTTCTAAAACATCTTTCATTCAAGTCTTCTTGACAGAGACAAGTCATAATATTCTGAATGACATAACAGATTTTAACAATTTTGGTCTCTAGTAAACTGTTATTCTGTTGTTGAGCTGTTAGGTGTAAGAATCTGCTCTGTAATTACTTATGCATATTTCATTCCAACCACATGGATTAGAAGCAATTCTTTCCAAAAGTAGTGTCCCCACAGGCCTACCGTAAGTGTCTAGTGTGTTGGTAGTGGGAAGAAACAACATAAAGCAAACCAACATGTGCGTCCTTTTCCTCAGCACCTTCATTGGCTAATGCCTAGAAACACAAGGAACAGTATTTTCCCCCAGCAATCCTAAAGCTCTCTAATGAATATAGGTCTCAGATGCAAATTTCAACAGGCATTTTTTGGCAGAGGGAAAGTTGGAAGAGAGGTTCAGCAATTCATGATTACATTACTATCCACACAGAATACCTCTTCTAATCCATACATTTGATTTCCAAATAGCTAATTCTGAATGATTATATAATATTTTTCATTGTCATATTTATAATAGGCATCTCTAAACATGAAAAAACTAGCTGAGAACAGTTAAAAAAAATGGTTAACTTAATCTGAATTCTCTTTGGGGAGTAAAAATAAACAAAAACTCAAACTAAAAAATATTTTGGATAAATAGCCAAAGGAAATTGATTACATGTAATGATGTCCCAATCTCTGATTACATTCATTTTTTAATAGTAAGAGCTTAAATACAGGCATAGCTGTAGCGCTAAAATATAGGTGTTAGCTTTTCCCTGAAATACTGTTCTGAAATGAAATAAAGTTTTGATTAAAGAGTTATTCCAGTCAAGCTGTTTTTACTCATTCATATGTTGATAAACTTTACTTCGTTATGTCTCTTATAATGACTATTAGTGGACTCCCAGGCAGGCCTGAAAAGTTCTAGGATGGCATAATAATTAGTACCTGATATCAAATTATAAATTATCAATAAAGGAGGCAAGATGGTAGAGAATGAAGGCAGGAACTTGAAATTTGAAAGACTAGATTTCTATCCTTAAGTCTGTAACTAAAATTATAAGTGAGCTCATAACTTTACAAGATACCATCCATCTCTCTCGGCCCTAGACCCACCATGGGTAAAAGGATGATGTA
>NW_012144966.1:14941408-14943381 GCF_000956105.1 Propithecus coquereli
AGATCATCAAGCATTAGATTCTTATAAGGAACTTGCAACCTAGATCCCTCACATATGCAGTTTACAGTAGGGTTTGCTCTCCTATGAGAATCTAATGCTTCTGACAGAAGGCAAAGCTTATGCAGTGATGCCAGTGATGGGGAACAGCTGTAAATGCAGATGAAGCTTCGCTTGCTCACTGGCCACTCACCTCCTGCTGTGCAGCCCAGTTCCTAACAGGCCATGGATGGGTAGCATGGCCCAGGGATTGGGGACCTCAGTTTTAAGGAATTTGTCCATTTCATCTCAGTTATTGGATTTATCAACATAATGTCTACATGATCCCTATTATTATTTTGATATCTGTAGGATCTGTGGTGATATTTGCTCCCTTGTTTCAGTCATGTCTCAGATCTCTCTGCACTACCACTCATCTTCCATTCTGACATCTAGACCTTAACTTCTGTAGTGAAGTTTTCTTAAAAATATTGAGGACTCCTAAAGTTTTTTGTTTATTTGAGCTATATTCACTGACATTATAGTGCTAGTAACTAAAACTGAGGAATTATTAAACACAAAAATATGCAAGGACACATACCATTAGCCATCTGAGTGGCTATGTTATCACAGGATAATGTAGCCTCCAGAGGACTCCACAGTAGACTCATGAGAGGATAAAAGTGAAAAAGAGAAATAACATCTTGCCTCTACAATGATTATTAGGTGTCTCCAGAGAATATGGACCAGGTACAAACCAGTTCATGAATTGTTAAATTTTGGAGTACACATCATGTATTTTATTAATCTGCTCATGAATTGATGGGCACTTGGGTTGATTCCACATCTTTGCACTTGGAATTATGCTTCAATGAACATTCAAGTGCAGGTGTCTTTCTGATAAAATGACTTCTTTTCCTTTGGTTAGAAGATACCCAGTAGCAGGATTGCTGGATTGCATGGTAGGTCTACTTTTAGTTTTTTGAGGACTCTCCATACTGTTTTCCATAGTGGTTGTACTAATTTGCAGTCCTACCAACAGTGTATAAGTATTCCTTTCTCTCTGTATCCATGCAAGTATCTATTGTTTTTGGACTTTTTAGTAAAAACTATTCTGACTGAGGTTAGGTGATATCTCGTTGTGGTTTTAATTTGCATTTCCCTGATGATTAGTGACATTGAGCATTTTTTCATTTGTTTATTGGCCATTTGTCTATCTTCTTTTGAAAAGCTTCTGTTCATGTCTGTTGCCCACTATTTAATGGGCCTATTTGTTTTGTTCTTGTCTAGTTGCTTCATAGATTCTGGATTTTAGCCCTTTATCGAATGTATAGCTTGCAAATATTTTCTCCCATTCCATAGGTTGTCTGTTTACTCTGTTCATTATTCCCCTAACTGTGCAGAAGCTTTTTAATTTACTCAAGTCACATTTATTTATTTTTGTTGTTGCTGTAATTGCTATTGGGGTCTTAGTCATAAATTCGTTGCCTCGGCCGATATCAAGAAGAGATTTTTTCTACATTTTCTTCTAGAATTCTTATGGTTTCATGCCTAATTGAGACTTTTACCCATCTTGAATTAACTTTTGTGACTGGTGAGACATATGGATCCTGTTTCATTCTTCTACATGTGGCTATCTAATTTTCCCAGTACCATTTATTGAAAAGGGCTTCTTTTCCCCAATGTACATTGTTGTCTACTTTGTCAAAGATCAGGTGGCTGTATGTGGATGGTTTTATATCTGGGTTCTCTGTTCTATTTCATTGGCCTATATCTCTGTTTTTGTCAATACCATGCTGTTTTGATTACTATAGCCTTGTAGTATAATTTGAAGTCTGGCAATGTGATGCCTGCAGATTTGTTCTTTTTGCTTAAGATTGCTTTGGCTATTCAGGCTCTTTTCTGGTTCCAAATGAAGTGTAGAATTATTTTTTCTAGATCTGTGAAATGTGATTTTGGTATTTTGATGGGGATTTCACTGAGTCTGTAAATCACTT
>NW_012144966.1:14943431-14945330 GCF_000956105.1 Propithecus coquereli
GATATAGTTGATATTCATACATGCTTTGCTTTTAATCTATTCTTATGTATAAAGTAAATGCCAGATATGAGGTCAGGAGGATATCGAGACTAGATATCCCTGAGTTCAATGGATATAGCTGATTTACGAATATGGCAGAAGTTCTCAGCTATAGGGTTAGTTACAAGGAAGGTTTGCCTATATCCAGATGATTATTTCCAAAGAGCAGGTGTCTGTCTACATTTATTTCCTCCCTTAGGCAAAATGATTGCCTCTCTGATATAGCTACCAGGTACATCACTGTAAACAATAACTTTAACTTGTGGAGGTGATCTTGTCCATACTCAATCTTGGCATCTCTTTGAGGAAAACACTTTTCCTCATTCTCACCTGTATCAAAAGCATGGCTCACCGATGTTTCAGGTAAGCTAAAACCTGATGCATTGAATGGGCTTCTATAGCTGTTCAGCCTCAGCACTAGCTATACAGAACTGAAAACAAATATGGTCACTCTGCTCAGTGGGCAGAATTCAAGGTTGTTCACTTAGTTTCCCCAGGACTCCTCTAGATGGATTGTGTTACAATTTTGCTGACTCTGGCTTTGCCAATTGCCTATACATTTGGTCTGCTAGTTGCAAAATTAGACCAACAGATTAAAGAAACCCCTCTTGAGGTCCACAAAATATGGAAACAAATTACAGTTGCTGTTCAAACCATCTGGGTCACTCATGTAGATGCCCACAGTAAGGGCCTGTTCTCTGTCAAGATCAACTGGGATGAAGCTACTGAATGAGCCTGTACTTCCCAGTTTGCCATCATTCCTGGCTGTATCCATCATCATACTAAATACATACATCTATCATCATAGCCTGGGTACAAAGTGAAGAATTTTATGTTTCTGAAGCAAAAACTATCACTAAATGCTAGATTTGTAATTCCTGCCAATCACTGGCCTAATTGTCTCATAACAAGACAAACTATATGGCACAAAGTATTGCCCCTGTTCACTCCTGATAGAACAACTATATCAAACCTTTGAATTGTTTAAGAGGCTATTGATAATATTTCATTGGTGTTTGCACTTTTTCAGACTATGATGTTGCTGGTTTCAACCCAATAAGATGATTCTACCCACATCATTGTGAGCCTTGAAACTAATCTGCACCATGCTTTTTGTTTTCCAGACCATTTGCAAAAGTGTGTGTTTTATCACAACAGCCACTCAATAATGAGCTGATTATCAAAGTATTCCATCCACCTTCTGTGCTCCTATGTCCACATGTATCTGGTATTGTTGAGTGTTATAAAAACCTCCTCAAAAGTCAACTGAAAAAGATTTCTAACAGATGAAAAACATGGGGGAGTATATTAATTTATTTTAACTATAACTTATTTTGGCACACCCATTAGGGTTCTTTGGTTCGTACATTCTCCAGGTGATAGCCCAGACAAAATATGGTATAAGGACTGCAAACTTAATTCAGATTCAGGCATATAGAAACTCTTTTTGGATTAACATGGTCCTAGATCATAAAGATAATGACCACTTAGTTAAATCCACTGTACACCAGTGCTCCCTACAGTGACCCACATGAGTCAGAATTTATACCTGATTTAGGAGTCCCACATTTTCTACAAGCATCCTTAAAACTTTGGCAGGCTAATTTTGTTAGTTTACACATAGTGTAAAGCTCAACATTTACAAAGTACTTGACATTTGTCTTCTTTGAATCATACATTTTTTTCACCTTCTTCACTTTGTCATATCTGTATAATTTCCCATTAAAAATTTTAAATGAGATCAATATGTTGTTAACTGTTATGAAATGATATCATTCCAATCTGAAGCTGTACACTGGCAATTATATTTTCAAATATTAAGCCAACTTTGCATTCCTGGGATAAACTCCAGCTGGTCAT
>NW_012144966.1:14945380-14946450 GCF_000956105.1 Propithecus coquereli
ACAGACAAGTTCCTCTTTACAGTGGCCTGTTATCTACTTAGCATGTACTGACTATCATCTTTAGTTCTAGAGCCATGGTAAACTAAAAGCTCAGAAAATTGAAGTAGCCTGATGAATTTCAATAATTTAAAAGAATGAATTAATTTGGTACACTCGCCATTTGAGATTGTGAGCTGAGATTTGGCCTGTTTCTCAAATTGGCTTACTTCAAAAGTCAAACCTGTCTTTTCTTCCTTTTTCCCTTCTTTTCCCAGATGAGCTCATCTATTCCCATGACTTTAAATACCATTTCTGTGCTGATAACTCAAATATTCATATTACAAGCCTAAATCATTCTCCTATAAAGTAAACTCTTACAACCAAATGTCTACTTAAAATTTCCACTTCAGGGCCTTGCACACATATGTCCAAATCAAAACTTTTGTTTTCTCCCTACTCACTACTCAAATCAAACCAAGGGCCCTGCCCACATGTCTCCTATTAAGAAATGATATTATTTCTTGGGCTATTCCACCCAAATCAAGTTCCCTAAATCAGGGGTCAGCAGACTTTTTTTTTCTGGAAAAAGCCAAATAATAAACAGAGGTTTTGCAGGCCCTATGGTTTCATCATTTTGGCATAAAAGCAGCTATAGATTATATGCAAACAAATGGGCATGGCCAAGTCCCAATAAAATTTTATTAATGGGAAATGAAATCTGAATTTTATAAAGTTTTTACATTTCATGAAATCTTTTGATTTTTTCCATCATTGAAAAATATAAAAACTATTCTTACTTCACAGTCATATAAAATCAGATGGTAGGGCAGATTTGGCCTATGGGCCATAGTTTGCTTACCCTGCCTAAACAATTACATCAGACTACCTTTCTGACATCTCCTTATCCCTCTTTTCCTCTATATCAGTATGTCCCAGTCATATCAGCCTTCCTCTTTTCTTTAAATACTCCAGTCTTCTTCAGACTCAGGCCTTGTGCATTGAATCTTATCTTGACTTAGACCATGGCTTTGCTTTTGGTATGAATAGTTTGCTATTTATCCTTTATCCATCCACAAAAATGCAACCTTTTC
>NW_012144966.1:14954560-14954887 GCF_000956105.1 Propithecus coquereli
TCTACAATGTCCTTTTTCTCCTCAGAGCATCATCTACTCTGATGGGCACTGTGAAGAAGTGAATACTGGTCCAAGTTGGTCCCAAACAGCTCAGGAGGGATGGTCAATAGATGAGTCTTCTGTTCAAGGGTTCCTGGCTCCAGGCAACCACAGTCAGTCATTTTTTACCCTAACAAATGTCTGCAAGACAGGGCTTCATCCCTTGTAACACTCCCATACCCCAGCATTAGGAAAAACACTACTAGATGTTAATTCACCAGCCCTGAGTGTTTGGAGGACTAGAAGGGGAAAACAAGTTTAGGTAGTCATTATCTGTTTTCCTCAGAT
>NW_012144966.1:14966932-14968835 GCF_000956105.1 Propithecus coquereli
AGTCATTTGGTTGTCTAAGGGTGGGTACAACAAGGTAACCAGGAGGCCAAAGGGAACCAGAAGTTGTTAAGCAAAGACCTAGAACAAAACTGAGCCTTAGAGAGTAGTAATTAAAACAGTTCTGTTCTGCTTGCCCCTGAGAAGGCTTCCAATCCTAAATAGATCAAAATGCTTCCTCATTAGCAGAGATTTGGTCACAGTTGGGGCAGAAGATGCTTATTCAGTGACTTGGAGAGAAAACTGCTGATTTTGGCATACACTCGGTGGTACATTTTTGAGATACAATGGCTCGTAGCAATCTGCTGAGTGACTTAGTCATCCACGGCTTGTGGTTTGCACCCTTTAACTTCTGAAGTATTTTCATATTTGTAATTCATTCATTAATGATCTGTACTTATTTGTTATGATTTGTTGTCTCCAGACGTAGCATCAAGGTGTCAGGGGCTGGTTTTGTCAGTTTTGTCTTTCTCTTTGTTTCTAGCATAATTCCCAGCTTATAGAACATATTTAATAGATGCTATTGACCGAATAAAGAAAGACTGACTCCAAGGGCTTTCCCATTGCTACATATCATGTTGGAGCTAATAGAACATATATTTGAAGTCATCTCCAGGAAAGGGGTATTCTTAGTTTCAGATTCTTCTAACAGAAAATGTAAAATATTTTTCTATTATTCTATTGTTTCAGTAAGTATGAATTACATTTGAAAAACAAAATCCAGTTTATTCAGTTGGATGCAGATTTATTGAAGTTTTACTGAATTACTGCACTGCTACCTTTAAAATTGAAGTGATGGTGTTTAAAATTCAATGATGATCTCTATCATTCATGTTTATTGAACAATATCAGTGTTTGGGCCCTCTCGGAAGACTTCTCATGCATTATCTCATTTAAAAGGGCCACATGAGTGTATTTAAAATTCAACATATGAAAGAAGTAAATGAGAAATAATGGAAATATATTATGTATATATCACACTTCAATGGGTTCACAATGCCTGGAAAGTTGTGCATATATGTAGGTCATTATGAAAAATAAAACAATGTTAGTTAACTATTGATTATGAGCACATACAGCATCCAAAGTGTGATGCAAAATATTTCCTTGATCTTCTCATAAATCACTTTTCTATCTGTAGAATCCTCCTTGAAAGCATATCTAAGAATCTTCTTTTATTGCCTCAATTCCTATTCCCTACTACCAAGTTAACCTAAGTCTTTTCCTTCTTTCTGTATTTTTTCCCATTCTTGCTCAATGTAGATCTAGTCCTGTCTTCTTTCTGGAAGGAAACAAACAGAGTTGGCTGAGCAAGAAGGGAAGAAGCTTGGAATGCCAAAGTCCTCTCACTGGAGCAAGGCAAGTTCCTGAAGTTTATATTGTTAATAGTAATTCTTTTTTGATGCACTACCATGCTGAATGCTTCTCCCTGACATCCTACCAATTAGCCCCTTCCCATGATTGTGAAAAAAGAAAGAAAAGAAAAGAATGAGGGGAAAAGAAAAATTTTCTCTATCCTATTACACCCATTATGTAACCTTTAAAGGAATCATAAGAAGTAGATTAAACCTGAGAGATTTGAAAAGTACTTTAATGAGCTCCCTGTTGTTCTTAAAATATTGTTACTTCTGGAATAGCAGAATAAACCTAAAGGCATGTTTCCATGAAATAAATTAGCTCACACACAATCAGTATGTCGGGGATGATGTCAATAAAACGCCAAATTATATGGGATCATATTTGATCTTCCCCCCAGTGTTTTCTTTACCAAATAATAGCACTTAAATGCAAAGCAAATTAACAGAAGCTTCAGAGAAACATAGTATTGTACAGTGTTCCTACTACTTACTGCAAGTTACTCCCCTTGGATTATGTTATTAGAAATTAACTCTAAAACTCAGTCTCC
>NW_012144966.1:14968885-14970659 GCF_000956105.1 Propithecus coquereli
TATTTAGTCACTTTCTTCACCAGAAATTAATTCATAAACAAGACTCTTTGGAACTAAGCAGTACTCTTTTTGATGTAAAACATGTTAAAAAGGAAAGAAATATTCTTTGGGCTTTGGATATGTGCAAACTATGTACATGTGAATCCTTTTTAATGCTGTTTCAACTCTGACAATCACTTTTTCTAAGTGATTTCTTCATCTGTAAAATGGAGATTATACCACATATACCACAACATTAAACTGAGAATTAAAAGAATGGATGCACTTTACATTTCATAAATGTGCATATGCTATCTTTATGTATTTTTACATTCTCAGTTCATCAAAATAAAAATACTTTATTACTTTCAAATTTTCATTTTTTTTCAGGTTGGTTTTCAGGAGTGTTTTATTTCTCTAGGATGTTCATTTTTCAATTGAAAGTGCAGAATACAATTTAATATATCATCTCATCCCAAATAGCCTATTTGCAGTTGTGTACTTTTGGCACAACTGCACAGAGCTCTCCACTATAAATGTCACCTATGATAGATACTATTGGCTATCAGGCCACTGGCATCTCTGGCCCATGGAGTAGGTCAGCAGGCAATTTTGCAGAGTGTCTGTGCTATCTACAGGAAGAACTTACTCAGCAGCAATACCAATCACTTTTACTTAAAATTTAATTTGTATGATGAGTGCTAAAGCAAGTTTTTACTCTTACCATCAATAGCTTCCAAGAAGAAACTTCAGAAGCATAAACAAAAAGGAAATGAAGGGGCAGAAACCTAACAGGAAACAGACAGTTTGAATGTGAAAGGCCAATTTCTTCTTTAAATTCTGTGACTGTCTGAGGCAGTCCATGTACAAGATTGACTATGGCAGTGAATACGTCATAGGTTCTTTTTTCTTTATCTTTTTCCTTTTAAAATGACATTCTTCCTTAAAAGTGACAAGAAATACTCTCTCTGATACTGAAAACATAAGGAATACAGAAAAAACACAGCCAAGTTTAGAGACTAATTCAACTATTAAGTCTATAAATCAGAAAACTCTTTGAGTAATCTTCACAAGGAATGACATGTACTGTTTACTTAGAGCTTTAAAAGATGAAATTGAGCAGTGTAAAATCATTAGAAGGGACAACTTTGGAGCATTGGAAAGGATAAAAGCAGTAATAATTGATCAAGAGGTGGGGCAACTTACTGAAAGTGAGGCAGTCAATGAGAGTGTCTACTTTGTGATCTTGGCTATAATTTTAAAAAGTGTGGTTCACATGCACCATGTTGGGTTTTGACATTCAAGTCTGTCCAAATGTATTCTTTTAAAAGTTTATTTTGGTACTGCAGGATTTAACCTGAATTTTAAAGAGCTGCAAATAACATCTTTATTTTGTTATAATAATATTTACTCCATTTTTTTGTAACTCTTCAAAGCAATTGGGGAACTCTGTATACAATTCAATTATTGAAATTTAGATCAGGCAGATTGACATGAATTAAAATACAAAATTTTAATTAATTTGCTAAGTCACATTCTAAACCCCAAGATTTTATATTGCTTCTGTGCATCCAGGATTTATGTTGTAAAACAGTGAATTGGTTTCATTAACCCAGTATACATACTACATCCATTCTATCCTGATGTCTGAAACAGGAGTGATGTTTTGATGTGTTTGTTGAATTTTTTAGTGATCTTACAATATATTTCTGCTTAAAATGGTAGAAAATCATTTGCATTTATTTTAGCATATAGTTACTTCATTCTTTTAAATAAGTATTTTATTATGTGTAAT
>NW_012144966.1:14974024-14977378 GCF_000956105.1 Propithecus coquereli
TTTCTCAGATTCCTTATGTAAGTGAGATGATGCAATATTTGTCTTTCTGTGCCAGGCTTATTTCACTTATCCACGTCCATCAATGTTGTCACAAATGACAGTTTTCCTTCATTTCTAAGGCTTAATATTATTCTATTGTGTATATGTGCCACGTTTTCTTTATCCATTCATCCATTGATAGACATATATGTTGATTCCATATCCGGAACTCAAACAACTTGATAGCAAGACAATAAATAACACAATTGAAACATGGGCAAAGGAACGGAATAGATATTTTTCAAAAGAAGACGTACAAATGTTCAATGTGTGTATGAAAAAATGCACAACATCACTATTCATCAGGGAAATGCAAATTAAAATCACAATGACATATCACCTTCCACCTGTTAGAATGGCTATTATCAAAAAGAGAAGAGACAACAACTGCTAGTGAGGATGAGAAAGGGAACCCTGAAACACTGTTGGTGGGAATATAAATTAGTACAGCCATTATGGAAATCAGTATAGAGGTTACTCAAAAAACTAAAAATAGAACTACCATATGATCCAGCAATTACACTTCTGGGAATTGTGATCTGAGAAAACATAACAAACACTCCCTTATCAACTAAGGTGGACCCTAAGGTTAAGGAGAAAAAAGTTACGTACAGGTCCAAGGTTCAGGGCTTGGCTGGCCTGACAACTCCCTAAATTCCTATGTCTACAAGAAAAAACACACTCCTGGTAAATCATCGGGTCCCCCCTAATTCTGATTTACAACCCAGGCCACTACACACTGATTGAACAGAGGACTCTTGCCTTAACCAACATTCTTTTCTGATAAGCAACTGCAGACCTTAAGCCAGTTTCAGCCAGCTTATAGAGCCTGAACTCAAACTGTCTTTTTGTCCTATAGTTCACCTTTTGACATGAAGAGCTAATTCCATCTCATTTTAATGCTAAAACCCCACCCCAAAGTGAACATGGAATGTATGGTGTGTGTGTCTGTGTGTATATATATATTTACTTATTGCATATGCGCTCTGCTTCCCTCATAAATACGTATAGCTTTCCCACAAACCTGCTGAATATTTATGACTCTATTGTGTAATACTAACTCTATGGGGAATAAAGCAAAACCTTCCATTTCCCTCTTTGAAGAGAAAGCACCTTTGATCTGTGCCAGAGACTATCTCTTGACAGTTTGCAAACTGATATCGCTCTCCTTTCTACTATTTAGCCATCCTGGTGGTCTTTCGGATGGTTGTATATATCTTAAGGAACTGAAATTAGTATGTCCAAGAGATACCTTCCCTCCTATGTTTATTGCAGCATTATTCATAGTAGCTAAGAAATTTTTCTACAAACAGTTTCTTTGGTTCAGGAATACAGTACCTGTAAACTAGGTCCTCTGGCTCAGAATCACTCACAAGACTGCAATCAAGGCATCAGCTGGGAATGCAATCATATCAAAGGTCAACTGGGGGGAAATTTATTTCCAAGCTCACTTCAGTGGTTGTCAGCATGTTTCAGTTTCTCATGGGCTTTTGGCCTGAGGACCTTAGTTCCTTGCTGGCTGTTGGCTCAAGATACGTTTCCACATGGGCCTTTCCCTAGGGCAGCTCATAACATAGCAAGCAAATGAAAGAACAAGAGAAGGCAAGCAAGGCAGAAGCTAAGCTTGGAAGCAACATCCTATCACTTTGCTGTATTTTCTTCATTAGAAGCAAGTCATTAAGCCCAGCCTACGCTTACAGAGTGTGGATATCAGGAAGCTGGGTCATAGGAGTCATTTTGGGAATGACTACCATAGAGTATGGAGAGATTCTCTCAGACATTTGCACATTTTGCTCTGAGTCCATAATTAAACAATCCAAATTCTTTTCTTGCTTATTATTATCCTGCAATAAAAATAAGTGATTGTTTTTTATTGTGAAATTTAAACGTTTTATATTATCCATGCAGTGATTATCTGACCTTAAATTTCACTATAGGTACCTGTAAAGCTTAATAAATCATGGATTGCTTGACACTGCCCTAGAATTTCTGATTTAGTGGGATGAGAATGTGCATTTCTGACAACTTTCTGGGTGATGCTACACTTAATCTTAGCTCAAAGGCTGAGAAGTGATCTGGGTGATACTAATGCTACTGGAACACAACAGCACAATTTCTTTATTTATCAGGAATCTGTTAGATTATTAAATATGAAATGTCTGATTTTGAATCAAAGTTTAGTTTATTATATCTCAAACAAGAAGTGGTACAATTAATCAAAGTATGTGCCTAAACTATCGACACATTTTGCCATGTTAATGGTAGCTTGCTTATGCCAGCAGGAAAGAAGCCTAGAGAGCAAGTGGCAATGAAATAGTGAAAGGCAGTTGCCACAGCTTGCTGGGAAGTGAATATTTTTCCTTGCAACAGGTGGTCGAAAGCCTGGAAGAAGTGGTAGTCAGTTGGTGCAAGGTCATACGGTGGATGACAGATTGTTTCCAAGTCCAACTTCTGTACTTCGAGGAGTGTTGTTTATTGTGACGTGTGGTCTTGCAAGAGGATTGGCTTGTCTCTATTGACCAGTCTCTGCTTAATCACAAACATCCTCATCATTTCATCCAATTGATTGTAGTAGAAATCCACTGTCATCAATTGACAAAGTTTCATAAAGCTGTAGTGTATAATACCAGTGCTGGACCACCAAATAGACACCATTAGCTTCTTTTGATGAATATTTGGTTTGGGACTATGTTTTGTCACTTCATCTTTATCCAGCCATTGTGCTGAATGCTTACAATTTTCAAAAAGAATCTATTTTTCATCATATATAACAATACAGTGTAGAGAAATGGTTTGCCTTTATGGCATGACAGCAAAGAAAGGCAAGCTTTGAGATGATTTCTCTTCTGATGCTCATTTAATTCATGCAGAACCCATTTATATAGCTTCTTTACCTTGCCCATTTGTTTCAAATGGTCCAGTATTGTTGAAATAGCAACATCAAACCTTGCTGCTAATTCATGCGTAGGTTGAGATGGATTCACTTCCACTACAGTTTTCAGCTTATCATTATCCACCTTGGTCTCAGGTCGCCTATGTGGCTCATTTTCAATATTAAAATCACCAGAATGGGACTTCTCAAACCATCAACATACTGTACATTCATTAGCCATATCTTTCCCAAACACTTCATTGATATTTCGAGCTGTCTGAGCTACCTTGGTTCCATGATGGAATTCATATTCAAAAATAATATGAATTTTTTTACCTCTTCATGGTTTCAGAAAAATTGCTCTAAAAAAAAATTGAAATATAATCACCAGCCAAAATGTACATTTGAAAGAATGAGGATGTACCTTCACAATAAAAAAATAA
>NW_012144966.1:14978113-14978726 GCF_000956105.1 Propithecus coquereli
TCAGCTCATTTGTTAAAATTTGTTGCATGACTCTATAAAGTTACTCCATTCGACTGGGACCACTTTTATGTATCTGTGAAATGGAATAATAAAACAATTCCTTTTGCCTTGATTGTCTTAATTAGGCTATAAAAGATAGTAGCCAATCAAGCAGAATTATTTTTCTTTCTGTGAAGGTAGGTGGGCTGGGCAATTGCAAGAGGGGCTCAGATGAGGAAGTTTTCACTGTAGAGTATACTGACCTTATATAGTTATCACCTGTAAGGATGAGATAGAGAATGATGCAACTTAATCTTTGTGTGACATCAGATGACTCTGAGATTGCTGAGAATTATAGGAGTGAGAAAGTTAGAGAATATGATGAAAAATAACCTTGCTTTGACTAAAAGGATACATTAGAATGTTACCCATATCCACTAAGAAATAAATGTATTTCTATAACTAAACAGAAGAATAATTTTATGAAATATGTTTGATTAATTTTCACATATATCTGTAATACATTGAACAAACTTAGAACATTTCTTACATGCTATCTCTGTAGAATTTGCTTAGTTCAATGCCTAGGGGTGTCAAATGTAGGGCCCTTCTAAAATAATTGAACATTTCAAAA
>NW_012144966.1:14982966-14984239 GCF_000956105.1 Propithecus coquereli
GATCTATTTTTGGAGACTTAAATGTCCAAAGGAAAAGAAGGTAAGATACCTAAGCAAGAAGATTAGTGGCTGTTTCTCATTAATCCTAGTAAAGACTTACACATGTCTCTCAGGAAAAGACCTCAGAGATGTTTTGTTACTTTCTTAAGAAAAATAATTATCGTCTATCACTGTTTTTCTATTCCAGTGAAATTTTTTTGAACAATTTAAAAGTCCAGTATCTAGGGGTTTGGGACACCTTAGGGCATTTTCCCAAATATCTTCAATAGCATTATCATGTTTTTGCTCTTTTCACTCTGATTGCTATTGCAATCTATAAATCATTTCCAAATTTTCTTGTGCCTGCCCTCTTACACTGTTTTACTACACTAATGTTTTCAAATCGTACTTTAAAAATATACTTCTAGCATCAAAATTTTTCAGTACCTCTGACCTTCCTACATTCTTAGATTGGCAATCAGAACTCTCTAAATTGTGAGCCTATCTTTCCTGAGATTTTATTTGTACTTTCCTAAACTCTCACCTTTCACCAATGTAACCAATTCTCTTTCCTGACATATTCATTGCATCCCTTCTTCCTATCATGTTATCGTCTTTATATGTTTACCCCTTAATTTATTAGAATCCAAAATGTATAAAGATTAGTTGAAGTAAAGTACTAAAGTACTTCAATTAGTCATTAAATAATTGGACAATAGGAAATATGTTTTATACTTTCTGGTGTTCTCTGAAATAAACACAGCACACTTTATTCTTGGCTAATATTTGTTTATTAGTTGATCAGTATTTTGAAAAATTACGGATGGATTTTTCTCAGGAATAGAAAATTAGAGCATATTTTTTCCTACTGTATTTATTGTATGTTTATCTTTACAACAAACACAAAAAAGTGCAAGGGAAAAGTAAGTTTTTTATGTCTTGCAATTTGGTATCTTTTCAATTAACGAGTATATTTTCATCTTCTCCTTGTGACAATGCAAAAGCATTTGCTTAAATTTGGTCTCTATATGCTTGTTAATTTAAAGATATGTATAAATGGTATGATTGCATCCTTGTCTTTTTGTATGTATTGCTTTTTTAAATTTCAGAATATTATGGGGCTACAGACATTTAGAATCCATGTATTGCCTTTGAACCACCTGAGTCAGAGCTACGAGTGTGTCCATCCCCCAGATAGTGAGCACTGCACCCACTAGGTGTAAATTTACCCCTGCCTTCCACCACCCTCCCACCTGCCCGACACCTGATGAATGTTACTTCCATACGTCTTTCT
>NW_012144966.1:14986101-14986651 GCF_000956105.1 Propithecus coquereli
TTTATATTTTTCATTGCACACTGTCATCATCAATAATATTTTAAATACAATTTTTGGTAATTTTACCTGTTTTCATTATCCAGGAAGATGTTATTTTTTGGACTATGCACTTTGATGGTACAGAGATATAGATACAAGTTTGCCTCATTGCAGTTACCCATTTTTGTAGCCATATGTTTGTGAGCTGTTGGAATAGACTAATACTGCCTGTCATTATTTTTGACACCATTTAAATCATAGCAATGGTTTAATAGTTTCCTTAAAATGATGCTATCATTAATTCACTTTCTCAATGAGCAGTTTCTATTCTAGAGAATATATTGAGTTTAAAGGATATGGAATATTTGTGTATGAATAAATGAGAGTTATGTCTCCTTATGTGAGAATCAGTGGTCTATTTTAACTCAAATAAGAACAAATAAAAAAAAAAAAACACCCTGCGATTGTGGTTAATAGCATAGCAAAGGCAAATCCAACTTCCTAGCTTTCCCAAACCATCTAAACTTGGGAAAGTTTTTAATCTCTCTTTCATAACTTGCTCATCTGCAAA
>NW_012144966.1:14996591-14998260 GCF_000956105.1 Propithecus coquereli
CCATAAAATCCTTTTGTAGGCATCAGGATTGTTATTCTTTCAACGAATGTATGTTCTGTGCTTATGTTGCACATAGTGTCAGTGATGAAGCCCTATCATAGGAGACAAACATTCCTGGCTTCCAGGAGTCTATATTCTAGATATATTAGAATTTAAGCAATATACAGACATGGCTATACAGCTACATTTAGTAATGTTGCATCTTCTTTGATCAGAACAGTCTAGCAAAAAGTAGCATGTCAAATGGTTCATACAACCATTCTACCAAGTAGTTCTTTCTCTTTCAAATGACCATTCTATATCTCCTCCTCGCTCTATAATGGCCCTTCCTTTTTCCTCCTCACTGTCACATCATAATCTTGCCTTATATTTTACATAGAGAATGGAAATCATTCAAAGAGATGCCCAATATCTTCTCATGATCAAATCTACAAACCTACCTGCATCTGCCAGGAACTTCTCTTTTCATTTTTTCCTGAAAATATTGGAGTGGTGTTGATCATCTTTCTGTCAGGTTTCAATGTGAAAATGTCAGTTCTTGGCAAGCCCATGGTCGAAGAATGACCAGACATGCCAAAGTAAGGCAAGCACGAAAATGAGGTTTATTGAGGAGAGAAAGATAAGATTATAGAGCAAGAGTAAGATATAGGTTTACAGAGCATGATACATATGCCACAGATGATGAGCACACCCATTGTCACAGCAAAGGGAGAGCAAAAGGAAAGGTGCAAAAAGGGGCTTGGTTATGGTCTACGTCTTGCCTGGATCGGGACCTCCCTAGTGGCTCCGACTTCACCATGGAACCACTTTTATTGCACAGTTGGGAGTTGCATTATTAGGCGTGCAGATTGTTCTAGGTCAATTTCCAGACTCTATGGTACCAATGCAGCTAGAGCCATGGGCTAGAGAGTCCTCTGCATTCTTTGCAGCTGGTGTGCTAAGTCATTTATGATTTGCACATTCATAGGGTGTTTCCTCCTCCCCCAGGTATGGAGAAGATTACGGGGGGCAATTGCACCAAGGCAAAGCACCCACTTTCATCCCTAGGAGACCTGGAATCCCTCACTATCTACTTAACATGTCTACCTCTTGGCAAAGGTAAAACGTTCCACATACACTGCCTTCTCCGTGACTTTACCTCTTTGATCATTTCTCTTCTTCCCATATCATTAAGCTCTCTCCCTCCCTCTCTCTCTCTCTCTCTCTCTCTCTCTCTGTCTCTTCTGGGTGATTTCTATGTGCTAGAAGTCACTGCTTCACTTGTTTCACATCATGGTACACTTACAGGTATAACTTTAAATCACACTAGGGAGAGCTGATGCTACTGTTCAAGGACTGAGGCAAGTAGCTCCCCTTGTCTCTGGCCATCCAGAGCATTACAGGCAGAAAAGTGGGCCTGGACATTTATGTAGGAAGCTTCACGTAATACAATGTAATTATCTTTCATCTAATATTCAAACAAAAAAGCAAATTTGAAACCTCCTTTATCTTACGTTTCCATTCGGTTCCATTATGGTCTCCTTTATATATAAAATTCCTACCATAATTTTAAACACACACTTTTTCCAGCCACTTCCTTATCTGTCATTTACCCTTAAAAATATTCCAATATAACTTGCCTTCGGACTTCTCTGAAATTACACTTGTCAGAGTGAACAATGATCCTTGT
>NW_012144966.1:15009710-15011031 GCF_000956105.1 Propithecus coquereli
AAGCACTTAACGAACATCTATTGGACATCTACTATGTGCCTGGCCTTATATTAGATGTTGAGAGAATAATGCATTGGTATGGTTGAAACACAAAGCGGGTGGGGGTCTTTAACCATTTCTGTTTTCTAGGATCACAGGGTGCATTCCACGATAAGAATACATTAAACATCATTGCTTTAATGCACTGTGTTGTAGAGAAGTTGTAGTTTTTATCATTAATTTCATCTGTACAGAGTGTCAGTCATTGTGGGTAGGACATGATTCTGCTTAAGATCAGCAGATCCAAATTCAAATATATGCCAGGGGCTGGGAAATAAATTATTTGCTAAAAGCTTACTCATGCACAACTTACATCTCAAGCTGTATTGTTGTCATCTGATTGATTTAGGTGCTTATGCACCACTACCAAATACCTTTACTTTTCAGGCCTTTGGACAACATTTTACTTGTTGTATGGTTGTAGAACCCTCTAGACTACAAAGTGCTATGAGCAGTTACCCTTATTTCCTGCCTGGTGGCTTTTTGAGCTTGGGAGGCTCCAAATGGTTGTGTGTGAGGTGAGAGAATAGGATGAGAAAACAATGTTCTCAATATATCAAAAAGCAGTACTTCCCCATGAGGGAAGGCCATTGATCGTTTTTTCACAGGCCCTGGGTTTTTGGGCCATATGACCGTGAATGAGGTAGGGGTATATGACATTTAATCCTCTCGCAGCTGCTGTGTTTTAATGAGGAGGACATAAGGTGAGAACACTAATTGTTTTCACCAATTCCTGCCAGATTCTGTCAATGGATATACTCTGTTTCCTTCTCCTTAGCTGGAGCTGTGGGGAATTTTCATCTTTTCAGTGTCTTCTTAGGAATTTTTGTGAGAAAGCAAGAGAGGTTGTACTAGAGGGGCTGCTTGCCAAATGTTATTCTTAACCAAAAAATAAACTAAAATCTTCTTTAAAGAGACAGTTTCTGCTTAAATCAACAAATGATCAAGCAATTTAAGTACACAACAGAACTTTGATATTGCTCAAAACAATCTATAATTAAATAGGACAGTTAGGTCAACCTTAGAATTAAATAGTTAGCCTATGTCCATAATATTTAGATGAAATAAAGTTTGGACCAATGTGACTTCATGTCTAATAAAAAATTATAGCACATGAATTAATGCATATAAAAATTCTTCATCATCTGAAAAACTTAAACAAAGGCAATTAAACAAGGTGGTATTAATGTTCCCCTCATCTTGACTAAAATTTATACAGGCTTCTTCTTGACCTCCCTTTTCTTAGAGCCTTTACGTTAGAACACTGGGAATTGATCATTCA
>NW_012144966.1:15011081-15012753 GCF_000956105.1 Propithecus coquereli
TGTCATTTTCTCTGTGGGGGTAAGGAAAACTTCCCCTTTCCCCCCAAAAGTTTGCTGATAGGTCAACTCACAATTAAGGCAAATTAATAAGAGGAAGAAGTTTATTTACCATGTGCATGGGGAGAATCACAGAGTGATTACACGATATTCCAGTGGGATCCAGATATTTTTATATGTGCCTTTTAGAGAGCAGGGGATATAAGGAGTGTAGGTAATTCTGTTTAGGAGCAGTAATGATTATTAGAGAAAATGAAGGATAAGGAAAGCAAATTGACTTGTAAATTAACCTGAGAGACAGACATTATGTTTAAAATTATTTAGGCCAAGTCTAGTTGCATTATTAATGGTCTTTCCTGCAATATATTGAGATAACAGGGAAGGCTAGGGAAGTCCATTATTCTTTTGATGGGTTCCTCTGGTTATGGAGACTGAGGAAAAGCCTGTTCCAAAGGCCTTTAATTCAAAATACTCTTAATACCAAGGAGTCACAGTTTGGGGTGAAATTTCCTGAGCACTTTCCTCTCATAAGTTGAGAACACTGTCATGAGTAATTATGACATATATATCGTATTCTTTTAGCACAATTATTATCTAATGCCATTGAATAAAGCACAATATTTTTCATCTGAATTCGTAACAAAATAATATAGACCCTACTCTGTCTTAAAAGCATAATATTTAAAGTCCATTTTTCTTCTTTTGACATAATGGGTATACACTTGTAATAAATAAATAATAATAAAACAGAAGGGACCAGAATTAAGTCTCAAAGGAAAAAAATTTAAATTAGCCTTAGATGTCAGGCTGTCCTTCTGACCAAGGATGAGCTCTACTGACAATACTCATCCTGGCGCTGTGGCTCACCCCTGTAATCCTAGCACTTTGGGAGGCCAAGGCTGGAGGATAGCGTGGGGCCAGGAGTTCAAGACCAACCTGATTAACATAGCAAGATCCCATCTCTACAAAAAATAAGAAAATTAGCCTTGCATGGTGGCATGCACCTGTAGTCCAGCTATTTGGGAGGCTAAGGCACTTGAGCCCAGAAGCCCACTTGAGCCCAGGAGTTTGAGGTTTCAGTGAGCTATAATGATGCCACTGCACTCCAGCCTGGGCAACAGAGCAAGACCCTGTCTCCAAAAAATAAATAAATAAACACCCATATTAACTATATTCTAATGTGAACAAAAATAAAACTAAGAACATAATGCAACAAAAGAAAAAAATTACATGAATAAACATGATCATTTCGGTTTCTTTTTAATCTATAGTAAAAACAAAACACAAAACTGAAAATGGCCTAAATTCACAATAGCTTTATTATCTCAAGGCCAATCAGCATGATGTAATAAATGGCAGCATTAGAAAACTCATAAAAAGCAAGCAAAGAGACAAGTTTGATATGCTTGCAGAAGGTACAAAAGATAACAAAATGGCATGTAAACTATGACTGCAAATATGGAAAACTTTGCACTATGACTAATGAATGACAAAGGCAATATGTAAAAAAAAATTACCTTTAAGTTTTAAATACTGTTGATAATCATCTCATAAAAATGATAAAGTTAAAAAACGTTAAGTTAAAAGCTACAATTATGGAGCTATTTCACAGTATGGAAATATAAACTTATAAGAATAACCAACTTTGGAGGAGGAGGGGAGGGCTAAAAACCAA
>NW_012144966.1:15013063-15014175 GCF_000956105.1 Propithecus coquereli
CAGGTTGTGTGCATACCTCAACTGAGGGTTTTAAGGATGCATTCTTCACTGAGGCTTTTAATTCCTGTCAGATATACTTCTACACACAACCCTCTAATGTCTAGTTTCCAGTAAATGTTCTTTTCATTTGCTTCTTCATGATTACATGTATTAAGGGGACTCCAGCAACGCTAGCCTTGGCATTATGCACTACCCTTATGGTTTCCTACACTATAACCGAATTATCCTAATTTATGCAATACATTTTCTGCTGGGAATCTAACTGGTAAAGATAATACTAATTTCTCAGTGTTAGTAGTATATGATAACATAATTTTACATTACTTTGTATATATTAGGCACTTGCTAAGTTTGACTAAAATTGCATCCCCTCTTATTCCTGACATATCTTCTTATTAAAACAATTTGATAATGATAGAGGAAGCTAGGGAAAGAATCAGAGCCAAGGTGGAGTGACGAAAAGAATCCTTTCTCTTAGGGCTAACTCCAAAGTCTTACAGGTCAATTTTCTCTTATTCGTGTTGTGGTTTAAAATGTCTTCTAGCTAGTGGTCTTTATATAGCCTCTCCTAACTTTCCACAGAATACTCAGAAAAAAAAACATGAAATAAGTGATGGAAACTCCTAAGAACACCAAAAAACTTAGGAGTGATTTGGATACTGTTTCCAAATTTGGAGAAATTTTTCCAACCATTTAAAAGGTAGATGGAACTGAGCTGAAAAACTAACTTTAGTGTCCCATGAGTATTAGGTGCCAGAAACAGAGCAACACTGCCATCCTGATAGAAGATAAGATGTCTTTTCTCCTTGCCTGTCTCTTAGGTCAGGAATGCATTTTCTTAACAAACTATGCAACAATCAAACCTGGAAAGTATCAATGCTATTTTTGATATCACTCCTCTTTTCATAAAATTATTAATTAACACTTAAAGAAGAAATAAATTGTAGCAAATTGTCTTCTGCTTTAAAAAAAAAAAAAAGCACTTAACGAACATCTATTGGACATCTACTATGTGCCTGGCCTTATATTAGATGTTGAGAGAATAATGCATTGGTATGGTTGAAACACAAAGTGGGTGGGGGTCTTTAACCATTTCTGTTTTCTAGGATCAC
>NW_012144966.1:15014225-15014836 GCF_000956105.1 Propithecus coquereli
GTACTCCATGGTATACATATACCACATTTTATTAATCCACTCATGTATTGATGGACACTTGGGTTGTTTCCACATCGTTGCAATTGTGAATTGTGATGCTATAAACATTCAGGTGCAGGTGTCTTTTTCATAGAGTGTCTTTTGTTCTTTTGGGTAGATGCCCGGTAATGGGATTGCTGAATCAAATGGTAGTTCTACTTGTATCTCTTTAAGGTATCTCCAGATTGCTTTCCACAGAGGTTGCACTAGTTTGCAGTCCCATACATATACTTCCTTAATGTGTTCTCTGAAGCACTAAAGTTTTTATTTTGAGGGAGTCCAATTTATCTATTTTTTTTCTTTTGTTGCTTCTTTTAGTGTCATATCCAAGAAACTATTACCTACCCCAAGGTCATGAAGATTTGTTTTTGTTTTCTTCTAAGAGTTTTACTGCTTATATTTAGGTCTATGATCCATTTTGAGTTAATTTTTGTATATGGTGTGAGGCAGGGATCTAACTTCCTTCTTTTGCATTTGGATATCTATTTGTCCCAGCACCATTTGTTGAAGACTGTTCTTTCACCTATTGAACTATCTTGCCACACTTGTCAAAAATCAACTGATCATAAAAG
>NW_012144966.1:15019259-15020297 GCF_000956105.1 Propithecus coquereli
AGCACAATACTTACTAATTGCCAGATATAATTCTTGCTCTCAAGGAATTTACTGACAAATAGTTGGAAAAGACAAATAAACCTTTAGATTTTCATCATGAAATGATAATTCCAGTGCCAGTGTGGAAGTGACTAATATAACGATGAGACTAGAAGTAACATCAGAATGATCTCCTAGAAGTGCCTTTGGAATTTACATAAATAGTGATGGGAACCTAAATTAGGAAAATTACAGTGGGGATGTAGAGGTGACATAGACTTCTGCAGGATATTGACTTGAAACTAATATATTGGTCTTACACTACCATCCATGAAAGCTGAACTGCAACATGAATCGCTTTATTATATCAATAAACTAGGAAAAATATGTGAAAGAACTGTTTTTTTACTTTAGAAAATGGGTAGTACAGAATAATAATCTCTGAGAAAAGAGAAAAAAACAAACAAAAGTAGGCAGCTTCTATGTTGCAATGCAGGAAGAGGGATCCAAGAGAGAATCCTGAGTTCTTGTTGAATTAAGAGAACAGAGATTGGAGTTTGGTGAGGCTGAAGGAGCTATAACGCATAGAGCAAAGTGCCAGAGAGGATGGAGTTGGGGAGAAAAAGACCGAAGGGGAGGGGCAGTTCATGATGGGGAGAGAGAGGAGAGATAGAGAAAGAGAGAGATTCTGGTCTTCTCAGTTTGCTTGAGTCTTTGGCAGAGTAATTTTGTTCACGTGTGAGAGGAAACACTCCCAAAACTGGGAAAAGAACTACTAGAAAGCAGTAGCTACATAATTCTAAGTGCTCATACAAGGATAATAATAGTTCATGTACTACCAGCCAGAGTGGAGAGACTCCTAATGCACTAGGCATTAGTTAATGTCTTCAGAAAGGCCCAAACTTTACTATTAGGCTTAAATTAGTTCCAGAATAAAGGCTGCTCTTAACTCATCCTAACAAAGAAAGGAAAGTTCTGAAAGGATCAAGTTAAAAACCAGGAAAAAAGCCTACATTTTATTTTTAAAAAATTAAACAAAATATAGCGCCCAACAATGGT
>NW_012144966.1:15021130-15022256 GCF_000956105.1 Propithecus coquereli
TATTAGTTAATGTATTGTATTACAAGTAAAATGCCAAATGCTTTAAAATCATGGTCTGTTTTCTAAAATTTTATTTTAGGTTTAATGTATGTTTATATTACTTGGGTTCTATTTCACAGCATAAACATACATAAATACTAGAAAAATAACTAATATTTGCAGAATGTTTTGTAGTTGGAAAAGCATTTTCACAGATGTTGTTTCTTTGATATTTAAAACCATCCCATTTCCCCCCCTTTTAAAAGTAACACTGACTCTGAGTTTTTGATTTAAGGTAATGTAGCCAGTAAGTGGTCGAGCAAGGAATCTTCTACAATCTGCAAAATGACTTTCATAGGTGCAATACTATGAGTTTATAGAATTTCTTGCTTTTGGCCAGAAAAAACTTCTCTCTACACTTTAAATAGAAAATTCTTTCCTATTGCTCAGAATACACCATGATAGTTTCTCTTATTCATTGATAAAAACAGCCAGCTTTAGAAACAGAGTCATCCAAGTTGTACACACTCTATAATGGAAGATGTGTTGCTATGCCCAGTACAAGGATGAATTTAGGAAGCAAGGTTAGCAATCTGGGTGGTGCAATCTCACATAACAGCTGGATTTTAGGTGGACTCCTCAAAGAAGAGGCCCTTACCTTGAACATCTACAAGTGTGATCTAGACTATTTGATCAGCAACCATGATTTATGTGGCAGACCAAACATCTAGGCCATAGGCAAAAGCCCTAAGAGCCAGCAAAATTATGACAAGGTTCATCAAACAGAATATTGGCCAGAGCTATGAGTTATGTCCGCTGAGAGAAGATCGCCCATCCATTTTCAGTTCCACATAGCTGGTGCTGAGGCAGAATATTCCAGTAGACTGTCTAGTTCAGTGGACACCATCAAGTTTTAGCTCAGCCGAAAAAAGTGTAAGTGACTCAGGCCCAAGAATTTAGAGAAACCTCTCTGAGTTTAGGACTCTATCAAACAAGTTTTGCTTCCAGAGGCAAAGAGGAGATATGGTGATTTCCCCCAAAGTATAGCTACTTCTTTATTATGTAAACCTGAGATGCTGCTGTGGCCTGACTTGCTGCACTCCTGGATATACAATTTCCATTTCACAAGTGAAGCTTGTTGGCTCTT
>NW_012144966.1:15022306-15023388 GCF_000956105.1 Propithecus coquereli
TTATGCAACGTATGCCTAGTGTAATGTTATTTGAGGGTAGACAGTGATAAATTAAATATGTATAATGCATGGCTAATGATCTGCTACGGTTTGAATATTTGTCCCCTCCAAAACTCGTGTTGAAATTTAGTCCCCAATGTGGCAGTATTGAGAGATAGGGCCTTTAAGAGGTAATTGGGTCTTGAGGTTCCCTGCTATCATGAATGGATTATTCCATTCAAAAATTAATGGATTTGTGGGTTAATGGATTATTATGGGAGTGGGAATGGTAGCTTTATAAGAAGAAGAAAGGCCTGAGCTAACACGTTTTGCACCCTCACCATGTGATGCTCTGCACCACCTCCAGACTCTGCAGAAAGTCTCCACCAGCAAGAAGGCTCTCACCAGATGTGGCCCCTCAACCTTGGACTTTGCAGCCTCCATAACTGTAAGAAATAAATTACTTTTTAAAATAAATTACCCAGTTTCAGGTATTCTATTATAAACAGCAGAAAACCAACTAAGACATGACCCAATAGTGGAGATAAATGGATTCAATAAAACGTACTCGATTCAGTAATAAGTCAATGAGAAAAGGGGAAAAAAGGAATAAATAACGGATAACTCAAAATAAGAAGATAAATATACAATTTAAAAATGGACAAAAGATCTGAATAGACATTCTCTAAAGAAGATATACAAATGACCAAAAATCACATTAAAACTTGTTCAACATCACTAGCCATCAGAGAAATGCAGATCAAAGCCAAAGTAAGACACCAACTTCACACCCACTGGAATAGCTATTAAAAGAAGACAGATAACAGCTGTTGGCAAAGATGTGGAGAAATTGGAGTCCTTCTGTACCATTGGTGGAAATGTGAAATGGAGCTGCTTTACAAAATGGTGTGGTAGTCTCTCAAAAGGTTAAACATGGAGATACCATATGATTCATATGATTCACCAATTTCACTCCTGGATATACATCCAAGAGAAATGAAAACATATATGCACACAAACACTTGTACATAAATATTCGTAGCAGCAATATTCATACTAGCCAAAAAGTGGAAGCAGCCCAAATGTCTGTCAACTGATGAATG
>NW_012144966.1:15026338-15030123 GCF_000956105.1 Propithecus coquereli
GACTTGCTGCACTCCTGGATATACAATTTCCATTTCACAAGTGAAGCTTGTTGGCTCTTCTTACCTTGTTAGTTGTTGAGTTTGAGCTAACCTACCTCAAAATGAGATTATTAGGGTCGAGAGTCACACACCTCCATGGCTCAGGCATTCCATTTCACTGAGAACTCCAGTGCCAAGCCAATAGCTGCTTTATAAAAGGGTGTACTTGGTATCCATGTCAAGGAGTAGATGACTGCAAAACCTCAAGAGATGCCACATGTGGAGGTGGCTGCCTATTGTTAAGCTCCAGTGGAAAATCATCAGCACTAGCACTTGTAGCTCAAATGGGACATTAGGGCTTGGGGGCCCTCAAAGTACTAGTATTTTCTTATAAGAAACTCTTCCCAATTAAGGGAATTCCCTCTAACACTTATAAGTGCTCGCATTACAAGCATGTAAAATATCAATACAATTAATTATACATTCAGTAGTAGAAGCCACAATAGTACATTGAATTGGTTCAATGAACCCCCTTCATAAGGTCACTTAAATTTCTTTTCCCACTAAGAACATGGCTGAAAACTCACCTGTTGAACTTGGGTACCCCTTCCTCCCTTGGGATCAAGTATGATGGTAACTTGGGTGACTGTATACAACAAAGCCATACCTTATGTTCTTCCTTTTGCCAAAGTTCTCCAGCAAGCTTGGATGTGTGGCCTTTGGTTTCTACCAAAGACAAGAAAATCTGCACCTACCCTTAATAATCTTTCTCTTTAAAGCAGCTGAGACTGGCATGGGGGACAACAGGGATCAGTGGGGATGGAGGGAGAGAAGGGCTGTACACCCACAACCAAGGCGCAGTGACTTCTGGTTTCCAGAGGCATTGTACTCCATCACAAGAATTTGTCTATATTTGTTTCACAACGATTTATATAAATTTGGGGGTTTTCTCATTCTCCAGTGGGTCACCATTATCGGCACTGGGAACTCTCTGGAGCAGTAAGAGCTTTAATTCTAGTCAATGACTCATCTGTGTTTTCCTGCAAGAGTTTTTCTCTCACAGAATTCTTCCTCAGAGTATCAAAGCTCCTTTATAGCACACGGGACCTATTATTAAAACAAACAAACAAACTCACATCTTTTACTGTCATCTTCAAAAAGGTCTAATATTGGCATGATAGACTGCAGGAGGGGCTGAGCTATAAGTCAGCAGTTATTTCCATTCTTCCTGAAAGAGCATTACATGACATTTCCTTCTTTTCTGAAATGAACTAGCCAAGCTGTTAAAGATGTGCCTAGTTTCCGTCCATTCCTCTTGTGGATTTTCCTCCTTTCATGCCAATATAGATGCTCATCCCTGTAACTGTTGTCTGAAAGGAAGCAAAAACCCTCTGTTCTTCCAGGCCCAAATTTATTACTAGTTGTTACACTAGGGTAGACCTGAGGTTCCTGTCCACATTGGTGAGGAAGTGTCCTTCCATCCCTTCTCCTTCCTGCCCCCAACCCAGACCCTGCCTAGAGGAGAGTTAGCAACTATAGCACACTGTTCAGCCTGCAGTCATCTCCCTGATTTCTTCTTATTAGCAAGCAATAAAGTGGAGGACCATTTACTTCCTGGTTGACTATATATTATAATTTGTTTCCTGGATGACAATACTATTTGGTCAGCATGTTTATTATCAATTCCCACAGACTTTCCTCAAATTGAGTCTGTGTGACTCTCGTACTTTCTCTTCTAGAAATTTTTGTCTCTGTCAGTATTTCATGTTCATTGCCAAAATTTCTTTGAAGGGTCTGAGATTTTTACCTAACTTGCAAGATAACAAGTTAGCTCACCACAGCGTCATTGATACTGGAAGAAGACACAAGTTTCCTGGGTTAGAGACAAAGGACTCTATTTCTCAAGGCACTAACATTAGCCAGACTCTCTGAATTTTTGCATAGGTAGAATGAACCCCAGTTCTCACAGAGAGTTGTAAAAGAGGTCCACATGATCCCTGCAAAATGACTTTCATAGGTGCAATACTATGAGTTTATAGAATTTCTTGCTTTTGGCAAGAAACATAATGGGCTTCAGGAGAGGAAATCTAAGCTTAGGGAATTTGTCTTTTGTAGAAGGAAGCAAGCAAGTCTACACTCCTGTAAGAGTCATTATTACGCTGGACAAGAAGCAAGCCTACTCTTTGTTTCAGAGTGAGACACTATATCTCCCAAGTCTGGTGGTTGAAACATCCGTGAAAATGGAGTTCAGAACAAAGGTCAGTCTGTGCCCCACTCACAATACATGGACACATGAGAAACCCATTAAAATTGTCTCCTAATGATAACAGTAATGTGAAATTATCACTAAACAGAATTCACAGTTTTGTTAAAAGTTGTCATAGATTCGTTTGAGGAATTAGAATTAAGAATCTCTTTCTTAACGAAAAAATGCTTCTGATATAAATTTGGTGCTATTACCTATGGAATTAAAATGAATGGGTCATTGTCTCATAATTTATGTATTAATATCATACAATCAACCCTCAATGTGTATAATATTTTACTGAAGTTCAATAATTTGTTTTCATTCCCCTGATTAGCCAGTAATGTCATGGTTTCACAGCAATTACGAGTTCTCAGAAATAGTGCTAAAATGTTTTTTGAACAAGAAAGGATAGAAACAAATCATGAGGGATTGTATGTGAGCTGTAAAGTGTCAAGAGGAGCTTGAAAATTCTGGCTTGATATATGTTGGTGACATTGAAAGAAGAAGGCTGGTGCTCAGAGGGCCTTAAGTTCTAGTTTAAAGTAGATTAGCACATGTTCACCATGTAATAACATGCTTTAGATAAGAGAGCTAGTAAGTATTGCATTTGGTAACATCTGCTTACATTTAATTCTGTCAGTGATTCAATAGGTTCATATGAAGTGAGGAGAGTTGCTTCACAAAAATTACACATTAAAACGCAATTTTTGAGAGGGGGGAGCAGTGCTTTTTCCTTCAAAGGTGGCACTTTATAGTAATTTACTTATTGTTAGCTATAAACTTCAAATTTTTTTACACAATTTAGATATTAAATTCCGGTTTATTGTAGTGATTTAATTTCCAATGCAAATATTTTATAAGTTTTTCATTATTTTTACCATTGTAATCTTAGCCTATAAGCACATAACCAAGAAAATATTTTAAAAATATAACATGAAAGGGAATAATAGTATCTGGACAACAAAGCTCAGAACGTGATTGTGTTTTTACTAAACACTCCAAGACAGTAATAAAAAAATTGTGATTTTTAAAGCTATATTCAGAACAAGAGAAATACAGGATGGATAGAAACAGAAATACTCTTCAAAGGTGATCTTCATTTAAGCTATCTACTAATACAGACAAAGTTTGTGACTCAAATCTTGTTTTGCTTCTGTCTTCTCCAACCTGAAAACTTAGTCATGTGTGGCATTCTGATATTTCAGTCGACGAAAGATTGCGCATACAATGGTGGTCCCCTAAGATTGTATGGAGCTGAAAAATTCCTATTGCCTAGTGACGTCATAGCCATCCACACATCATAGTGCAGCCCATTGCTTATGTGATTGTGGTGACGCTGGTGTAAACAAACCTACCATGCTGCCAGTTGTTTATAGCACATACAATTATGTATAGTCCATGATACTTGATAATGATAATAAATAATAATGATTTATGTTACTGGTTTATTGTATTTATTATACTATCCTTTTATCATTATTTTAGAGTGTACTCCTTCTATTTATTTTTTTAAAAAAAGTTAAATGTAAGACAACCTCAGGCAAGTCCTTCAGGAAGT
>NW_012144966.1:15043243-15045349 GCF_000956105.1 Propithecus coquereli
AAAAACATCTGTATCCACGTAATACTTCGAAATTAAAAAAAAAAAAGAACACTGTAATAAATAAATAAAATGAAGCAAAATTTCATGTAAACAACAGCTAAGTTTATTATCTTATTTTGCGAGGTAAAACAAACATCTAAGCAAGCTTCTTTAAAGGTAGAAGATAGAATATATCTTGAAAATAATTGCACTCAGAATTTTTAAAAAGTAAAAATATTAAAAAATGGCTAAATGCAGATGTACCTTTGATAGGAATAAATTAAAATTCCTAAAGCATTACCATGTGCATATATTCCAGTTCCAAAATTTTTGTATAGTAACATTTCAGTTGTAGCTGTGGGCAATTTGCAGTATATTTGCTTGTCCTGTAGAAACTATAAGATGCTAAATCAAGGCCTAAAATATTTTTCCGATTCTTTGGGTTAATACATTAGTGATGTAACTTTGAAATTATTATGATATCTGATGTTTAAGAAAATCTTGGTATAAATACTTTAGGTAATTTTTTTCTAATTCATTTAAAGCCTTTTTTTTTCATTTTTATTTAGATGAATGAGTTTTAATCTCGTAAAGAATAGTCACGTTTTCAGCACCGAGCAAGATGGCAGCCTCCGAGACGGTTAGGCTACGGCTTCAATTTGATTACCCACCGCCAGCCACCCCGCACTGCACGGTCTTCTGGCTTCTGGTCGACTTGAACAGATGCCGAGTTGTCACGGATCTCATTAGTCTTATCTGCCAGCGCTTCGGCTTCAGCTCTGGGGCCATCCTAGGCCTCTACCTGGAGGGGGGACTCTTGCCCCCCGCGGAGAGCGCGCACCTGGTGAGAGACAACCATCGCCTCAGAGTTAAATTAGAAGAGAGAGGAGTTGCTGAGAATTCTATAGTAGTTAGTAATGGTGACAGTACACATTTATCAGCCAGAAAAGCAAAGAAATGGAGATTTAAGTTAGAGGAGGACAAGGAAATTGAACCAAGTTACAAATATTCAAAGAAGCACTGGAAGAGGCAAGAGAACAATAGCAATAATGAGAAGGCCTTGGATCTGGAGCCAAAAGCTATCACAGATCAGACCGTGAGGAAAAAGAATAAGAGAAAAAACAAAGCGACATGTGGTGTAGTGGATGATGGTGACGAAGAAACCAAAAGAAAATCACCAAAGAAAAAGGGGAAATGTGAATATAAAAAAAAGACAAAGAATCCCAAGTCTCCAAAAGCGCAGGCAGTAAAAGAGCAGACCATCCAGAGCTGTAGTCCTCCAAAAGGTTCTGCTAGAAACAGCCTTGCTAAAGTCAGAGAGAAAGGTGGTGTAGGCGTTTGTTCAAAAGATAGTCCCAGTTCCTCCTCGGAGTCTGAGTCTTCTCATGAATCCACCAGTGATGGTCTCAGCAATGCCACTTTGGAGGTCAAAAATTCCTCAGAAAAAGCATCAGCTGAGTTATCAAAGGAAGGACCCTCTACAAAAAACCCAGCTGCAAACAAACCGGCTGCCAAAGCTGGCTTTAACCTTACCCCCACCAAGGACAAGACCTCATCATCTTCTAGTTCAAACTTTAATTCAGAGTCAGATGACCAATGCATGATATCAAAGACCACCCCAGAGCGTGCTGCGAGTTTCTTAAAGACCATAGGCCTCTTTGCAGGAAGAGGTTGTCCGGGTCCGGGGTCATCATCACAGTCTCCAAGTGCTGCTGGGTGGAAGCATTCTGACTCAAATGGAGGCAGACAGGCTCCTGGTCCTCCTCCCAACGTGTCTCTCCACCCTAATTTAGGAAGAGGATGGGGTAGAGGAGAGGACCTTCTCTCTTGGAAGGGAGCTAGGGGTCGGGGCATGCGTGGGAGAGGGCGAGGACGAGGGCAGGCTGTTTCTAGTCTTTTAAATAGAAACACTGAATACCAGAAGCAGCAGCAGTTAAATGAAACAGTAACAAACTCAGCTACTATTATCCAGAATCCAATAGAGACACACAAGAAGGACTATACTTTGTTACCGCTGCTGGCAGCTGCCCCTCAAGTTGGAGAAAAGATTGCATTTAAGCTTTTGGAACTAACATCTGATTACTTTCCTGATGTCTCTGACTATAAGGAAGGAAAAATATTAAGCCA
>NW_012144966.1:15045399-15049360 GCF_000956105.1 Propithecus coquereli
ACTGTGTTACAATTGCCTACAAACATTCAGTGCAGTAACAGGTTTGTAGCCTAGGAGCAATAGCAAAGGTGTGTAGTAGGTTATACCATCTAGGTTTGTGTAAATACACTCTATGATGTTTGCACAATGATGAAATCACCTAACATGGCATTTGGTAGAATATATCCCCATCAGTAAATGATGCATGACTGTATGTCAGTCTAGAAAAAGCAAGAAAGGAAATCCATGATGTTTAAAGAATTAGCATGAGTAATCTCTTTACATATATTCATAAGTCCACACTCCCAAATATTTGGATCTATAGTTTCCAAATGTAACAAACAAGTGATTTAATGGAAAAAGTAACAAAGTAAGAGTCAAGAGAGGAGTTGGTCTAACCTCGAGCAATTCACTTAAACTCTTTTGAATTAATTTCCTGGGTTATAAAATGAGTTGACTGGAAATATACTTCTCTTTTTAAGCTTTATTTTGAATTAAGTAGTGTATGGGAAAGTTAGACTGATGGACATACCTACCTTCCTACCAACCAATTGTACTTCCTGCCTATAAATAATATTGCAATTATTAATATTAATAGATATGATAACAAGTGCAAAAGTCATAAGGGCTAGATTCCTCACCCAAAACATGTTGACATTTTGACAAGAGAGACACTGGACAACAGCATACCACCTTCTAATGTGAGTTGTTATTGAGACATAAACAGTATGACATGGTGACAATTAATGGCCCAACTGTCAAATTGGATCTCCTGCAATTTCCTATGTAAGGATAGTAGAAACAGACATTCATTGACCTTTTAGTTCTTACCAAGGACTATACAAATACAAATCCAGTATGAAGTAGCTCTTAATGGCCCCCATATTGACTTTACAGAAGGAGATCTTGGCATGTATGAGAAAGCAATTGGAGAGGCCAAGAGTCTTTGCCACTTATCTGATGTCAAACCTTGTTTTCTATGCACTAAGTCATACTACTAGGAAATAAATAATTAACTGAAATAACATTGCTGTTTCCAGATGTCTCTTTTCTCTTTCAATAGCCTACTTATAATGGTCCCCCAATCCTAGTGCAAAATCTGCACATAATAAGTGCTCATTAAGCAACTGTTACATGGAGCTAAGATAACATATGCAAAGTTTATGGGACATAGTATTTTTTTATTCTATGTAAGAGATTTTTATTTAGATGAAAACTTGTACCTCCCATCAGTTTTATATTTGATATGACAAATAATGCCAAACACTGAGACATTTTAAGTTGTAATGAATATGGGAAATAGTTTTTAAGAATAGAAAACCTAGATGAATTTCTGAGAAGCAGCATAAATAAGTTCCATGTTTTATTTAGAACTTAATAAATTATTCTCATTTGCCTGTTTAATATAAAATAAAGATAACCCTATTATCAATAAATGCTATATAGGAAACATTTAAAAAGAGAACAACTATCATTATGGTACAGAAGACAGGCTTGAAAAATCAAAAAAAATCAGGGAAAATAAAATAGACATCGACAAATTGTTTAGAATGATTAAAGGGAGAGTATTATGTATGGAAGAGAAAGGAAATCTATTATGAACTTATTTCAGAGTAGATAAAGCAAATAAAATGTAAAAGTTTTCAAAGATATGATGGAAGAAAATTTATTAAAATAATGATACCTTTGAAGTTTAACAGATTATGCAGGTACAATACATGCTAGGGAAATGAACAAAAATAGTCAACAGTATTCCAAAATAAAATAATCAAAATTTAAAAAATTAAATAATTATTATTTAAACAAAATTAAATAATCAGCCGCAGATTGACCAGCCCCAGAAATCTTCAAGGATTGTCATTACTTGACACAAAGTATGATCTATCAATTCTATACTAATTCAACTTGTTACTGAGTTCAATAGCAGGAGGTAGATTTTGAAAGGCAAAAGAAAGCAGAGAACATAGGACGCATACTCCATAATAAAATCCAGAGCACAGAATAAACAAAATTGTACTCTTTACAGGTATTGGTTTGGTGTATATAAGTATGAATCATTCATGCTTTCATTCTTTAAACAAATATTTAGCATACTGTTTTTCTGAGCCAGACATTATGTTAGGTGCTGGTGATACAGTAGCAAACAGTTCAGAGAAAGTCCCTGATGCCATGGAGCTGACATTTTTTTGGTTGGGAATGGGGGTAGTGGTGGAAGTAAAATAATAATTTACCACATTGATAAAAAGCTTACAGAAAATAAAACAGAGCAATTGGAATCACGGTGACTTAGCAACGGGAATAGAGTTGGGAAGTCTTTTAGATAAATATTTAGAAAATGATAAGTAAGTGACCAGTATGCTGAGAATACTTACTAATTGCAGCATTGGTGTGTGTGCAAATGGTCAACAATTCATCGACATTTTGTACATTCTACATTCAATTCCTCGTGAAATCTTCTGGGAAGAGACTACCCAGAATTTTACAATTTCATGGGGTGGTCTTTGTTTAACACCACTTGGAGCTAACCTTCCTTTCGTTTTGAAATGTCACATGACTCACTCCTAAGTACTTTCACATAAACTCATCTCTACCATGACTCTTCTTCCTGATCAAATAAATCTATTAGTGTGTATGAAAATATTGCTAAGTAAAATAAATATGGACCTTTTGGTGTAAAACATGAGGTTGAGTCCTGACTCTACCCCTTTAGTAGCTGTGGTACCTTTAGGTAAATTACCTGTCTTCTCTCGTATCACTAAAACTTGCATATTTCCAACAAGGCTGATTTGCATTATTGATGATTACTTGAACCAAAAATGGTTTCACCATGACTTTCCTAATTTCTATTCTTTGCATGCTACACAGTTGGCCAAGTGATAATCTGACTTTAAAGTGGCATATTGATACTCCTGGTAGTTCCTGAGAATGAAAGACTGACTCACCCCATCGTACTTGTACCTATGGAAGAATTGATTTGTCACTGGACCAACTTTTCTGTTAAGACCTCCGCTCCTATTGTCAATATCTTGGCTCTTTTTAATTCTCCTTTATCTTTTCCCTATCATTTCTCTTTTTTCTTTTTGCTTTCATAATCTCTCTCTCATACGGTTCTCAGTTTTTGTACAATCGCTTGCTGATATGTGTTGTTTTTCACCCAGTGGGATGTATACCAATTTCAGAGCATCAAGCTTAATCCTTCATCTTACTTTGTGTTTTGCTATTTTCACGGTTGCTAGATGTTCACAGGTGTCTGTCTGCAATTTTGATTGTACATCATTCTTTAGCCTTAAGAAAGTGTGAAGTTTGACTTTCAGATAACTGAGGTGAAACCATATCATCTTCTAGAGACTATACCTCAGAAAGAGCCTTAACCTATTATGCATATTTATACCCTAAGGAGATTTGCCATATAAAATACAGGATGCCCCGTTAAATTTGAATTTCAGCTAAACAATGGATATTCTTTAGTGTATGCCCCAAATATTACATGGGATATACTCATACTACAAATTATTTGTTGTTCGTCTGAAACTCAAATTTAGCTGTGAATTCTGTTTTTTTATTTGCTAAATCTGGCAACCCTGAAGTATTTTTTATAGACTAGATCAATGTGTTTTTCAACTAAGAAGTGTTGACAATAATTTTATAATGTTAAATATTAACACTATGTCAGTGGTGCACTAAGGTGATGTGAACATTTACTATGATTAGAAATTGTCAGATTTAATGTAACAAAATGTTTTACTGATGTATATTATATTTGCCACCATAAAACTACCTATTTTCACTTCTATAATATTTGAGTATTATATAGTATTATTTCTTGTAACTGATCTCTAATTCATTTTACTGAAATGACAAATATAGACATTTGTTTATAAATATGTAAATAACCACCATATATCAACCTATATGTAAACTTATTCTAAAATACTTGGAAGTTTTATTGATTTCCTTGAACAATTGATAATACAGAAGCAAA
>NW_012144966.1:15049799-15052719 GCF_000956105.1 Propithecus coquereli
AAAAGTTTTAGGTTAAATTCTCTTTATATCTAGGCCAATATTTTAAATTCTGACTTCTTAGCAAGACAGGTATTGATTATGATTTTTGAGTTAACATCAATTTATACACTCACAGAGTTTGAGAACTTTTGAACACTTCAGAATTTATCTGATTCAAATTTTTCATTTCACAAATACAATATATAGAGCATAGAATGTTTGAGAGGCTTGCCTAAAGTCATCAGCTGTTTACTGATAGTCAAAAAAAAAGTAAGAAACAGTCTCCAGACTACCATCTCAGTGCAATTTCCAATATTCACTAGTGTCTCCTTTCTGAAAGGTCATGCTATTTACTACAAGAGGAAAAACGAGCAGAAATTAAAGTCTACAATATCTTTCATGAAGAAAGGTATTATTAATCTTAGTCTCTATGGAATACATTCATAATCTAAGAGGCAAGAAATAACTTCTTAAATTCTGATTAATGTTAAGGTACAGCTAAGGACATATATCAATGACAAAACTTGGAAAAATTTTAAAATAGAATTTAATAATCTTAAGCCATTATGTTATAATAACAATATCAAGTAATATCACTATGTAATGCTCTTAAAATATAGATTTCATTTGCATAAAGAACATTTTACATTGAATTCTGGTATGGAATTTTAGTAAGAGCTCATAAATGTTTAAGTAATTGTCATGCAATACTGTATTTTTTAAAATTAAAAACTTGGGAATATTGTAGAGAGGGTTCAAATGCTGATAGAAAAATG
This sequence comes from Propithecus coquereli, assembly GCF_000956105.1. Lineage (NCBI taxonomy): Eukaryota > Metazoa > Chordata > Mammalia > Primates > Indriidae > Propithecus > Propithecus coquereli. The sequence goes on from NW_012144966.1 coordinate 15,050,555, forward strand.
GACTAGCTAACCTTTACAAAGTCAGCAGAAATCTTGAAATTCAACATTTTACAGGAACTGTATTTATGCATTATTTTGTTTAAACTAATTGTAGGTTCATAAGCAGATTTTGAATACAATTTTCTGCTCCTGGCGAATATCCCAAATCATAAGTTTTCATGTTTTTAATTTCATTTTATAATGGGGAGACATGAATGGCTCTGCTGATAGCCTATTAGAGAGGGTGGTTTTCTCCAGAACAACAAAATATCTTACTGGGAAATGACACTCAAATAGAATGTCAGATTCTATGCAGATTGAAGATTTTATGCAGTGTGGGAATTAAAGCTTTAAAAATAATGGGGGATATATATATATATATATCTCATGTTCAAAAAATGACTTCAGCTATGAAAAATCTATATAATTTCAATATGAACAAATTGACCAAAATCTCGAAGATCATATACATTCGAAAGCTCCCCTAAATATTTTGCTTTATAAAGTAGCCAAATTCCCATTTCTGTTTCTCTTCAAGAAGTAGCTGAATGGCTCCTTTTTAGGAATAGTTAGAGATACAAACTCAGTGTTTGAACCCCCTCAAAAATTCATAGGTTGAAGCCTAAATCTCCAATATGATGGTATTTGGAGGTAGGGCCTTTGTGCGGTAATTAGGTCATGAAGGTGGGGCCCTCATAATGAGATTAGTGCCGTTCTAAGAAGAGACACTGGGAGATGATCTCTCTGTTCTGCATGTGAACATCCAGTGAGAAGGGTGCTGTCCACAAGCCAGGAAGCAGGCCCTGACCAGACACTGCATCTGCAACTACCACGATCTTAGACTTAGCCTCCAAACTGTGATAAATGAAAGTTTATTGTTTAAGCCACACAGTCCATGGCATTTTTGTAATAGCAGCCTGAAGTGACTAAGATACAATGACTTCTTTTTTCACTGGATGAGAGCTTGGAATGGGGCATCTGGTCTTTTTCCACTCCACAGTAAAGTATTTCTATAATTTTTGAATTAACAGTTGATTCCTCACAGTCATATGAAGTTTGGTCTCAATCCAACTTAAATGAAAATTTAAAAGCACAGAGGGAAGTAAAACTCAGTGGAAATCAAGCAGGGGGGAGGGGGCTGTAGAGGAGAGGGTGAGTTAAACCTACCTGAGGGGCACAGTGAATACTATCTGGGTGATAGGCACACTTACAGCCCTGACTCAAACATTAAAAAAACAATCCATGTAGCCAAAAACATCTGTACCCACATAATACTTCGAAATTAAAAAAAAAAAAGAACACTGTAATAAATAAATAAAATGAAGCAAAATTTCATGTAAACAACAGCTAAGTTTATTATCTTATTTTGCGAGGTAAAACAAACATCTAAGCAAGCTTCTTTAAAGGTAGAAGATAGAATATATCTTGAAAATAATTGCACTCAGAATTTTTAAAAAGTAAAAATATTAAAAAATGGCTAAATGCAGATGTACCTTTGATAGGAATAAATTAAAATTCCTAAAGCATTACCATGTGCATATATTCCAGTTCCAAAATTTTTGTATAGTAACATTTCAGTTGTAGCTGTGGGCAATTTGCAGTATATTTGCTTGTCCTGTAGAAACTATAAGATGCTAAATCAAGGCCTAAAATATTTTTCCGATTCTTTGGGTTAATACATTAGTGATGTAACTTTGAAATTATTATGATATCTGATGTTTAAGAAAATCTTGGTATAAATACTTTAGGTAATTTTTTTCTAATTCATTTAAAGCCTTTTTTTTTCATTTTTATTTAGATGAATGAGTTTTAATCTCGTAAAGAATAGTCACGTTTTCAGCACCGAGCAAGATGGCAGCCTCCGAGACGGTTAGGCTACGGCTTCAATTTGATTACCCACCGCCAGCCACCCCGCACTGCACGGTCTTCTGGCTTCTGGTCGACTTGAACAGATGCCGAGTTGTCACGGATCTCATTAGTCTTATCTGCCAGCGCTTCGGCTTCAGCTCTGGGGCCATCCTAGGCCTCTACCTGGAGGGGGGACTCTTGCCCCCCGCGGAGAGCGCGCACCTGGTGAGAGACAACCATCGCCTCAGAGTTAAATTAGAAGAGAGAGGAGTTGCTGAGAATTCTATAGTAGTTAGTAATGGTGACAGTACACATTTATCAGCCAGAAAAGCAAAGAA
>NW_012144966.1:15054241-15055846 GCF_000956105.1 Propithecus coquereli
AAAAAAATCTACCTCATCATTTAAAATGACATGGGTGTTGGTTTTATAGACTTTTGTTTTTTCTAGGTTTAATTTCAGTTAAAAAACTTTAAAATATGACATTCCCTGCAGGTATTGTTATATACCAATATGTGTGAATTCTTCTCTCTTTTTTAATTTTTCTGACCATCGAGGAGCAACCATCAATAGGAGTTTATAATACCAAGTACAAGAACGTGCTGCATATCTTGTCTCAATAAGTTTTATTAAGTAACATTTTAAAACATTAAAACATGTTACTTGACCCAATTTTTCAACACTAGAGTTGTTCCATAAAATGGAACATCTTATAAATTTCAAGTTTTTATACTTGGAATTGTTAAGAGTTAAACAGCTAGTTGGATTTGTTACAGGCAATGAGTTAAGGAATCCTTTCACATTTTTCCCAATTTTAAAATTAAGGATTCTCAGGGACCTGTGAAGAGCAGTGAAAATAAGTACTCGTGTGTGTGCCTGGAGAACTGGTGTTCCACTTGGGTGAGAGGATTTGCTGTGAGCTTCAGACTAGGGAATGTATCATCTTGCTATGTGTTGCCAAGCACCTGGCTGAGTATGCTGGAGTGAGGATCTTGAACAGAAACTTCCTTTTCTGTTATTATTCGATACAAAGCTAAAATGGCTAAACATATACTGTGAAAATTGCTTTCTTTCAACAAAAGATCATATCCTTCCTTCAGCTTTGCAGATTTTTAAATAAAATTTATTGAACTAAAAAAAAAAGAATAGTCACATGTTATCAAAAAATTAAATATTAGGTTATTACGTATGAAATGTCCAATTTCCTTAAGTACTAGGTTTAACAGTTGATATCTGTGTCATGTCACTTTGACACTTCTTATTTTATCTTTATTGTGAAGGTACAGCCTTAAACTTTCAAACACACATTTGGCTTGTGATTATCTTTCAAATTGTTTTAGAGCAATTTTTGTGAAACCATGGATAAGTAAAAAATTCATGTTATTTTCGAATATGAGTTCCATCATAGAATCAATACAGTGCAGACAGGAAATATCAACAAAGTGTTTGGCAAGGATTTGGCTAATGAATGCACAGTACATCGATGGTTTGAGAAGTCCCATTCTGGTGATTTTAATCTTGAAAATGAGCCATGTGGGCAACCTGAGACCAAGGTAGATAATGATGAGCTGAAAGCTGTAGGGGAAGTGAATCCACCTCAGCCTATGTGTGAATTAGCAGCAAGGTTTCACCAAACTATTCAAACAATATTGGACCATTTGAAACAAATAGGCAAGGTAAAGAAGCTGAATAGATGGGTTCTGCATGAATTAAATGATCATCAGAAGAGAAATCATCTCGAAGCTTGCCTTTCTTTGCTATCACGACATAAAGGCGAACCATTTCTACAACTTATTATTACATGTGATGAAAAATAGATTCTTTTGTCAATTTCAAGCGTTAAGCACCACGGATGGATAAAGATGATGTGCCAAAACACGGTCCAAGTAGATTCTAGTTATCAGCCCTTTATCAGATTTGTAGCATGCAAAATTTTTCTCCCATTCTGTAGGTTGTCTGTTTGCTCTTGTGACAGTTTCTTTGGCTGTG
>NW_012144966.1:15058831-15084746 GCF_000956105.1 Propithecus coquereli
TGGGTTGCATTTTGTTGCTTTATTTTCTCTCTTGAGCCATTGTGGAATCTAGCCTTTGATCTTTAACTTTTGAGTGGTTTCACATTCGAGAGTGTTTATTGTGCTGATCCTTGTGTAATTCTGTTTCGAGTACTTCTTAGAGAGCTGGTCTTGTCTTGATGAATTCCCTCAGTCTTTGCTTATGTGAGAATGTCTTTATTTCTCCTTCATATCGGCAACTTAGTTTTGCAGGGTACAGGATTCTAGGCTGGGCATTATTCTGTTTCAGAAGAGTGACAATGGGGCCCCAGTCTCTTCTTGCTTGTAGGGTTTCAGTTAAGAAGTCTGGAGTTATTCTGATGGGCTTTCCTTTGTATGTTACTTGTTTCTTTCACCTTACAGCTCATAGAAAGGCCTCTTTAGTGGATATTTTGGTTAATCTGATGACTGCATGATGTGGTGTCTTCCTATTTGCATTGAATCTCCCTGGGGTCCGTTGAGCTTCTTGTACCTGTATATCTAGATTTTTAGCAAGGCCTGGGAATTCTCCTCTATTAATTCTTCACATAGCTTATCCAGCCCTTGAGTGTTTTCTTCTTCACCTTCTGGAATCTCTATCACCCTCAGGTCGGTTTTTCCAAATAATTCCTCATTTCTTATAGGCTTATTTCTTTTCTCTTAATTTTCTGCTCTATGTCTGTAACTGACTTATTTAATTGGAAGGAGTTGTCTTCAATCTCTGAGATTCTTTCTTCTGTTTGATCTACCCTGTTCTTGAGGCTTTCCACTGTGTTTTGTAGTTCCCTGTAAGTCCTTCATTTCCAGGAGATTGGTTTGATTTTTCTTTAATATTTCCATTTCTTTAGTGAATTTTTCTTCCAAGTCCTGGATTTTTTTGTGTGGTTTTTTTGTGTTGGTTATCCGTTTTTTTCTTGCATATCATTGAATTTTCTTACAATCCATGTTTGAAATTCTTCTTCTGTCACTTTAGTGTTCTGAGTGTGGTTAATGTCAATTGCTAGGGAGCTGTTGTTCCTCTTTGGCGGTGTGCTTTCCGTTTGGTTCTTCATACTTCCAGAGTTCTTTCACTGGTTCCTTCCCATCTGGATGAGTTGTTCCTTCTTGCCTTTAGATTCTCGTTTGGATAATGACACGCCCTGTTTAGTCTCTGAGCCAGTAGGTGGTGTTTGTGGGTGAGATTCGACCGCACCCTTTATGATGAATCAGTACATGCAGTAAAAGGGTGTGCAGGATGACCTCCCTGCCAGTAGGTGGCACTTGCTGAGAGGAGTGAGCTGCAGTGCTGTTTTTGGGTCCTGTTACCAGCTCTTGTTCCTCTGGAAAGGTCCTCTTGTGCCTCGGGTAGTGGGGGGGGGGTCCTGGGACTTCCAGGTGTGTCCTTATTCTCCACCTCATTGGGGGCAGGTCCGGGAGTGAGTCCAGGCGGGGCTGGGTTGGGTAAGCCTGCCCTCAGGCTCCACAACTGCTGTTAGCAGGGGTCAAAGCTCTCTTCTTTGCTTCTGTGCAAAGCTACCAGGAGGGGCTAAAATGGCTCCACTCAGCTGAAAAGTCTTGGTTTGGGGGGTGGGGATGTCTGAGACCTGCACTCTGGAGCAGGTCTCACTCCCCTCCAACCTCCCTGACTCCGTGGCCTTTCCCAGGCCTCTGCCAGCAAACAGGAACTCAGGCCAATGAATCTCCTCTGGCTGTGACGTGGGCCCAGAGATTCCCTACCCAGGATTGCAGCCTGAGCTTGGTGCACAGCCCTCTTTTGGGAGGAGGATTGCCGCTCAGGCATGCTGATCTGCCCCTGAAGGCACACACTCCTCAGTAGGCTCTTTCACAGATATCCCTTCTGTGCCCCAGGGCAGTGCGATCATGACCTGGGTGTATGGGGTCTGGTTTGCAGGCCTGTCCTCTGGGCCCTGGAGATCAATCCCTGACTTTGCCAGGGGGAGGGATGCTGTTCTCGAATCACCTACAGGGTACCCAAGCTAGATCGATTTCACTCCACCTCGGGATTTGCCCCACTCTCCTGGAGTCCCCAGGCAAGTAGCACCTGGGAGGGCTGGCAGGTAGGGAGCTCGCAGTCTGAGTATCCCTCAGTCTGCTGTAGGGCCCCAAACGGAAAGGTCCCGTTTCTTGGAGATGCCTCCGTGTGATGGCTAAATTGTCTCTCCGGGCACCCACAGGTAGGGAAGGGGAAGGAGAGAATGGAGCAATATGGCATCTGCCGATAGGCTCGGCTCTTTGGGCAGGGAGGTGCCCCAAGGAAGTTGGGAGCCTGGTGCCCTGTCCGCAAGAGGCCACTGCTCACTGGCGGCAGCCGTCTCTGGGCTGGTGTTGGCAGGTCTCTCCAACTGCTCAGGAGCCCACCAACAGTCCAAGATGCAAGGGAGGGGAAAGTTATCTGTTCCACCTACTCTTGTCGCTGGTCTCCAAGCCTCTGGGACCTTTCTCCTTCCAGTTCTCCTCTGCAACGTCTTCCCGTGGAGTCTCCTGTAGTTTCAGGCACCCTTCCTTCTGACCCTCACCTGATCTGTGTTTTTCTGCTAGTTTATTTTTTTCACTTTCTTCTAAAATCTGTCTTTTTTGCAGAGACACTCTGACTGGCGGCTTTTCTCATCCGCCATCTTGGCTCCTCTGAGATGAGGACCTGAGACAGAGTCTCACTCCGTTGCCCAGGCTAGAGTGCTGTGCATCATCCTAGCTCACAGCAACCTCAAACTCCTGGGCTCAAGCAATGCTCCTGCCTCAGCCTCCCAAGTAGCTGGGACTACAGGTACATGCCACCATGCCGTGTTAATTTTTTCTATTTTTATTAGAGGCAGCATTTCACTCTTGCTCAGGCTGAACTCTAACTCCTGACCTCAAGCAATCCTCCCGCCTCGGCCTCCCAGAGTTCTAGGATTACAGGGGCGAGCCACCGTGCCAGGCCTAGAACACCCAACTTTTTAACAAGCAGGGAAGCAGTGAGCCAGAGAGTGAAAGATGTAGAGGATAACTAATTTCATTATCATATTAAGTTTCATAATAAGAAGAAACAAAATAAGAATAATTCTGCGTATTCTAGCTTTGAAGGAATTAAAGATAAATGAGGTTAAATATTTTTAAAATCATGAAATATATATAGTGAAAGCACAAAATATACTGAAACTATAGTCAGATTATTGAATATATTTTGGTGGGGATATCTATGTAACTGTGAGTGCACTCGGATTAAGAAAATAAGGATTGCTTTACATATGCAAAATAATTATCTTTCATTTTTTCACATTTTTCCATTACTGTTCTTCCTTGCATTATAGCTATGCTGATATTGGTTAATTCACTTTTATTTTTGTTTTAATATATATAAAAAGGACATTTCACTTGAATGTTTATTTTCTCATTACTATTGGAAATTAGCTCATAAAAGTTTCTCTGAAATCTCTAAGTTTAGATTCCAATACAATGCCTCTAATTTAATATAAAATATTCACTTTTATAGCATATATTTTCATTGAGATGTTATGGTTCTAATGGATGCCAATCTAATTTCCATTCCATTTTCCATTTCCTTTCCTTTGCCTATGAACTAATAAAAATATATTTAATACACTATGTAATGGTTCAAAAAGGACTAATTATATTTTGTTAACAATGTTAAAGACTGCCATTCTCTAGTTCCTTTTCTTTTTTGCTATAAAATAAAAAACCTTTATCATTTCTATTAATACCAGTTAAACACAGAGCACTTGTTACTACCCAGGATAACTTATTAGCAATATTCTCAGTCTTCACTCTAAAGGTTAGCCAGAGTCTTAATGAGTCTTTGCTGCTGCCTGTTGTATGTTTAGCATGCAATAGACACATGCTATAAACTTTTATGTTGCTTACTATTTAAAGAATTACAGAAAGATTCCATACATAAGATCTTGTTTAATCTTCAATACTACCCAGAGTATGAAATCCCTTGTATGAATGAAGAAAATGAAATTTAGAAAAATGATTTTCCTAAAGCTACACAGTGCCTAAAGGGATTCTCAATCCATTTCTCCATTTTGCTAGCCACCTATATAATGAAATGTCCTTTCTCGTCAGATCTGTTACCATATACCAAATCATGGCATGTCTAATAATACACAGAATATTATATAATTTTAGTCTTCCCCAAGTATTTACATGGCACTGCTATTAATAAAATAGCAATGAAACTATTTTTTAAACTGAGTTATTTGTTCATGGTATTTTCTTGAATGTCTAAAGCAGTTTATAATGTATCTTTTCCTTTTAAAAAAGCAATCAGCTTCGAAATCGGAATACATGTGTGTTCTTGACCTCTGCCAACTAGTCACATGAAGTATTGATTGCTGAGTCACAATTTCCTCTTCTAAATAATAAGAAATTTGAACAAGAGAACTTTAAAAATGTCCTTCCAATTTACATATGCCATGTCTATGCTGGAAATGATATGTAAGAATAGTAAATGGCGGGGGGTTCAATGGCTTGTCATGAAGAATAATTGAAGACAAAAAGAACATATGTATATATTATAACATAGCATATTGGAGGCTACTGTAGTGGTTAACCATGAAATGACAAGAGTATGAATTTGTAGGGGACAGTGATTAACTGTAAGTACAGGTGCAGGAATGAATGAGAGGGGTGCTACACAAAAAAGACATGACAGCAACTGGTGACTGATTCAACACAGAGCATAAATTAATATTAGAGTCAAAGGTACGTTCAAGGTTGAGTGGAATAGTACGTCTAGATTGAAATGGGGAAACTAAGGAATATAACAACTAAAAATATGGTGAACCTGGTTGGGAACATGCTACATTACAAGGGAAAATAGTCATACGAATTCCAGATGAGGGGACTGAATCGAAGGCTTGGGATATCCATCTGAAAAATCACCAGAGTAGAAGTAACAGATAAAGATGTAGGGAAGAATCTCTCTAGAGCAAGAGAAGAGCAAAGTTAGACTTTGAGCTTCTACAAATCCTGGCTATGTGTCAGACCAAGGTCACAGAGAAGAAGGGAACTGCATTGCTGGAAGGATGGCCTTATAGGGTAATGGGTACCGACAACCATCAGTACTGACAAGACCCCCCCCTCTAGCCTAATGGTAGAAGGCTATAAGCCCACTGTTTCCTTTCTTCTCTGATCTGATGGGTTTCTCATACTTCCCAGCCATCAGGGTTCTCCAAACTTCAGGTACTCCGTGATGAAGAAAGAAAGATGTACTGGGGACCATTTCTTCACTCACTTTTTAACAAAATCTTTCTTCTGTATTGTGTACTGCTAGCTCTTTGTTTATTTCAATACCAAATCCAAGTGAAAACAGTTTTAAAGTCCAAGACTTCATCTATCTTTAAACCCAACCAAGCTCAATGGTTCTATCTTTTTACATCTTCAACTGCTTGGTATGTTACAATGGTTAATGAATGTTCAGTGGAGGAATGAATGAACGAAAAACATGAACAGAGACCAAATGGTTGAGAAACACTCATAGTTAGGGAGGTGAAAAGAGAGAATAAATCAATGAAAGAAACAGATTAAAAAATCATGCTATCTTCATGGGTAGTGATAATAGTTAGCAATTTTCTTATTCATCAAATGGGAAAGTATTTTTAAACACAATGGGTGCTCAGGAAACACCGTACCACCAAAAGTTAGAAATTACATCAATATATTCAGGCCATGCAGTTATATTTTTGAAGGAAAAAAAAAATAACACATCAGTATAAGGGTTACCCTGATTGGAACTAGTCAGCTCCCTTTACTTAGAGCATGATATTGATGACATTAAGGTGGCAGGTACAGTGCAACTAGCTGTCTTGTGTGCAAACTCTAGAATGGTGCCTTTCAATTGCTTACTTACGAATCACATGGGGGATCTTGGTGCACTTGGAGATTCTGCATTTCTGACAAACTCTCAAGCCCTAAGGTTCCCTCCAGAAATGATCACACCTTAAATAACAAGGCTCTAGATGATTGTTCTACATATGCATGGCCCTGGTGACAACAGATGCATGTGAGAATGCCAGTAGCTGGCACTAATTCAATATTCTTCTAACAAAAAAAAAAAAAAAAAAACACATACCTGAACACTGCAAGTTCAACTGGTGCAAGTAGGGAAGAAACCACATAAATTGATATGATAGAGGAATGAGTAAGTTTTATGTAACCTCCCAAGCTATAGAGCTTGGTTCTATAGATTCAAAGCTCCTAGTTTACTAAGAAATTGGGTTCAATAATAGTTATATAATTTACCTCTAATGTTATTTCAGGTAGTTATAATCATTTGTACCTCCAGCATATCACTCAGCTGCTCACTTTTAAGTATGTCATTTGCCTCACTTCCTCTACCCATTTTCTCCCACGTAACATTTTATCAAATTGCCATTAATTTTTGCCAAGGGCAATTACTCCTTCTTGTTGGCTTTCTTATTCGTTTCTTAAAAATCTCTTTTGGGTTCTCTTTTCTCCAGTCGCATTTAATTCTGAGATTGTTCATTAGTTTTGTGAAATTGTGAGAAGAGGGAAAGTATCTGATAGAAAGCACACACAGCAAGAGCCAAGAGTTGTGAGGAAAGATTTCATTGACACCCTAAAGGGAAGGATGATATCCTATATTTTAACTTATTGTGGATAGGAAAACAACTCCCTCTCTAAGAAGACCACCAACGAAGAAGCTCACACTACTAGGAGATAGGAATTTCTTCATAAATTTGGGCCCTTAAAAGATAAGCATATATAACACATGAGAGATGGAATAACAAACTCACCTGACAAAGAAAGGGATTACATTTCTTTTCTTTCTTTCTTCTTTTTTTTTTTTTACATCTGTGCTGTAAAAAAGGATTTCATTTCAGCAGGTACCCAGCTGAGTCTATATAGGAAATTGATGCATTAGGCTTATTAGACAAGTGCAGATATAAGGTCTATAAAGATAGTAGATATTAAATGCTTAATGAAATATAAGGTAAAAAAATGAGAACTTTTAGAAGTTGATGAAGTTAGCAAACAAACAGTAAAGGCAGTGAAAATTCAATTATTTCCTCCTAAAAATTCCTTCAGGATAGAATTTATAGCCTGAAATATGGCACACGAGACCATTCCTGATAGGATTCCTGCATACTCACCCTTGCAACCTCTGACTTCAACCTTGCTTTACACACACCCTAGCCTGTAGCCCTAAAAAACCATTTGTAGTTTCACACATGCATCCCTGTGTATTTATTCCTCCACTGTGCACAGGTCTGACATATCCTTTCTTTTCTTATTTGCCAAGTAAATTTCTACTCATTATTCTACATTCCACTTGAGAGCTACTTATTTTGTGATGCTTTCTCTGGGGACTTCAGGGAAAGTCCTTCCACCCTGTTCCATAGCATCTTACATATATAACTGAGTCTTGCAGCATTGCAATAATTATTATAAGTCTGTCTCCCACACTGGACTATGAATCCTACTGAGCCCCATTACACAAATGAAACAGTATTTTATTTCTGTTAGTATTTCCAGAATTGAATTCTTATTATTTATTGTTTATTGAATGCTCACTAATAAGTTTAATAAATGTCTGTAAATAATTTAAAATTTTTATAATTCTTACTAATCACTACTTTGAGATTATCTTTTGAATTTAGGATTCTCTACTTTCAATTAAATTTTTTTTTTTCCCTTTAGGATTGATTCTTGAAAGCATAGGTTTACAAGGACACCCCACTACTCCAGACTTTAAAGTTTCATAGCTGGACTAAAACCTTATTTTAATTGTTATCTCTTAGCATCCAATCCCTTCCCATGGCCGATCTTATGCATAGTTTTGGAGATAATCTTCCCTAGATACCTATTCCTATCTAAAATGGTTTAGCAATCCTTGTTTGCCTATTTGATCAAATGTTAATATTTCATTGCAAGCCCTACTTCACACCTTGTCCTCCACAAATTGCACTATTAATGCATCTCTCTGTTTGGAGCTCAATGCATTTATTTTTTCAGACAAGTTAGTTACAGTGAAAAATCCCTCCTTGATGATGGTCTAGCCAGTGCTCAACTTGCATTCCACTTCCTTGGTAAAGTTTCCTAATATTCTGGCTCATTTAGCAAGGACTTCACCATTTAGAACTGTTTTCTCATGCACGTCTGGTGTAAATTTGTTTTATCTTCTTCCCTTCAGTACTATCTCAGGGACCAGGAAAAGAGTTTCAACCTTTTTTTGGTATCCCTTCCCCTCTCTAATTTTGCACTTTACTAGATATAATGAACACATCAAAATAATTTTTGATTTATTGACAAATACTTCACCACATTTTGTTACCTTATATTGGCACAGAACACCACATAAATTCTACATAATAACCTTGCTTTCATGTTGCCTTCTAGCTGGTTCTTTTATATAAGTCACCTTAACCTATGGATTATAAAACTGTAAGGAATAGGAATGAATTTCTATATGGAAAGTCACTGGAGTATAGTAGAAAATGCACTGAACTGTGAGTCAGAAAACACAGGTCTGAACGTTGCCACTTTGTATGCTTTTCTGGAGAGTTATCTTTTATTGTCATGATTTTCTTCATCTGTAAAATAAAAAGAAGACCTTCAGAGATGTTGTGAGAGTTAAATGAGATATATTCTGAAACATTTTGGAAGTTTTAATATGCTATACAATATAATGGATTCCTTTTTATTATACCTTCAAAATTCTTTTGTGGGCAGTGAATGCTGTGTACAGGGCAGTGTCAGGAAAGCCTCCCTGGGGGTTTTGGGTCAAGTTGGGTGGGCATATGTCTCAAGTTTTTAAAGCAATAGGTGCAAAGTCCCATCTTCGGCTTTTTGTTTTTCCTTCAGGGTACAAATTATTACAGTCCAATACAATTTTTGGCAAGCCATTTTTCAGAATTTTCCATCTGCTTACCAAACATGACCTCTTGTAGTCCTACTTCTTGCTTTTCCAACTCACCCATGAAATTTGCCTTGTCAATTCTCTCTTCTACCTCGCTGCGGTATCTGTCATACCTGGAACACTCTATTCTTAACCTTGCCTGCTTTTCTTTCCCGTGGGCTCCTCTTCCCCTCTGCTGGCTGCCAAGGAGAAGCGCATTTATTGGCATTGCCCCCAAACAGATGCTTGCCTCTCTCCCTTCCCCCTTTCTCTTCCAGCCAAACCATCACCTGCCAAGGGCTGGTGGTTGCTGCCCCCCCTGTCCACTGCCTCACACTGCTTCAGCGCGAGTCCTTTTTGGCAGCCTCTCCTGAAGTTCCCCTGCCCGCGCTCGCCAGCGCGCTGCTTGCCAGCAGCCTCCCCCTCTCGCCTGCAGCTCTCCTAGCTCCCGCCAGCCTCTCCCCTGCTCGGTCTGCGCGCAGCCTCTTCCTCCCGCCCTTGCCAGCTGCTTTACTCGCCTTTCCTCAGGCTGCTCCCTCGCCTTGTTTCCCAGCCCTTCCCCTCGCAGCTGGTTTCTTTCCAAAGCTCCGGTCCCTTTGGTCAGATGCTTTGTTTAACACCCGGGATCACCTCTCCTGGGTCCCAGAGTGTACGCGTATCCACCGTTCACTTGGAAAGTGAGCATTTTCATCCCGCTTCTGTATTTGACTAGTCCCCCACCAAAAAGCCATGCCTACTTCCCGAGCCTGGAAGTCGGAGGGTAGCAATGGTAGAGGAGATTCAGGGAGACACCAGGCCACAGGCTCAGCGGACCCCAACAAAGTTTTGGACTCTTGGGACTTGCCATCGCAGGCTTCCCAAACTTGGTCAGCCCTGGCAACCGACCCGAGCCACCAAGCAGCACACAGTGACCCGGCGCTCCTTCCACTCCCAGCGACCCCGATCTTCCAGGGCCGCTCCCTGAGAATGCCAACCGCTCTCCAAGACCAGGCCGGGGCCATTCCTCGGGCCCCACCAGGGTCTGCAGCCTGAGCCCCACCCAGCCCCTGGCTGGGGAGGGGCGCACTTGTTTCTAGATGCAAGGCGGCTGGGAAGACAGGAGGAAGTGAAGGAGCCGCCCAGGTTCCTGGCTGCCAGACTCGGGAATGAGGGTTGGGTGACATTGTTAATGAGCTCTCCTCAAACCAGTGCCCTTCCCGCGGGTTGGTTACCTCCGGTGCGCCCTACCGTGGCAGAGAAGCCTTTATGAGCCGTCTCCTTTAAGAAGCGCGCGCGCGTCTGGGTGTCGGGCTGTGTCTGCGCGCGGGTGTGTGTGTGTGTGTGTGTGTTCGTGTGTGTGTGTGTGTGTGTGTGTGTGTGTGTGTGTTCGCGTGTGTGTGCGCGCGCGCGCCCCCGCGCGCGGTGAGGGCCCCAGGAGCCAGGCAGACCCCGGGAAGGAGGAGTTATGTAGATTACGGATGAACATTCTGGAGGGGAGCGAGAAGGGAGAAGGAGAAGCAGAGGCGAGAGAGCGAGGAGCGGCGGAGGCCCTTCCCGCAGAAGCCGGGGGCGGCGGCGGCGGAGGAGGAGTAGGCAGTGGAGGAGGAGGACGCACGGGCTGGAGGCGGCGGCGGCAGCGGCGGCGGCTGCTGCTGCGGCTGCGACTCGGCGCTTTGAGCCGGAACCGCCGGTGAACTTGGGCGCCGCGTTCCCGGTGACGGACCCCGGAGGATGGTGAACAGGAGCTGCTGCTGACCCTTCCTCCGCCGCTGCTTCTCGGGGGCTGCCGAGCGCGGGGCCCCCGTCTCCTCCCCTTGCCCGGCTGTGGGTGAACCTGCAGGCACCCTACCCACCCGGAGGACTTTTTTTGAAAGGAAGCGAGGGAGGGAGGGAGAGGGAGAGAGGGAGAAAACGAAGGGGAGCTTGTCCATCCATTGAAGCACAGTTCACTATGATCTTACTCACATTCAGCACTGGAAGACGGTTGGATTTCGTGCATCATTCGGGGGTGTTTTTCTTGCAAACCTTGCTTTGGATTTTATGTGCTACAGTCTGCGGAACGGAGCAGTATTTCAATGTGGAGGTAAGAGTACCAGGGCTTTCTTCCTCCTCCCTTGCCTGAAACATTTTGTTCACTCCTCGAGTCCTTGCAGCTCAGAGCAGCCTGGGTCTCAACACATTGTTTCCCTTCCAGACGCCAAGACCCTTGTTGAGTTTCCCTGTGTCTTAGGTGATGGATGCGCGTGAGCCCGAGAATCCGTTATCCCCGGCAGCACAAAGCACGATGCTGCGCGCTCAGACACAATTGTAGCCGGTCCATGCTTTTCACGGAGAAGTCCTACATATAGCAAACGTGTAGCTAAACAAGGCAGCTTGACTTTATGATGGATAAATAGCTCGGGAAAGGCAGAATTAATTGCTTGGCATCATGTACTGCCTTGGTATTGTTCCTGAAACCTTTCTCCCCATGTTTGGTGCCTAACAAAGGAGCTTAAAATCAAAGAATCTAGAGGAAAGCATGGGAATACTTGATGTGTTTAATAACATTACTTTGTAATAAAACACTTGAGTAGACAGAGTCTTTTTCTCATTTAGACATAACTTAATACGCTGTAAATAGATCTGACTACACAGAGGACATAAAATCCACCTTTTTAAGTGTCTTCGCTCCCCCTCCCCGGCCAATTGAAAATAAACGTGGCACAATGTAATAGTTCTGAGGTGTGTTTTTAATTTGATTTCACACTTTCATGACAAAACTGAGAGGTTTCAGCTGTGATTTGCTTTACTTTGATAGCTTTGAGAACAGACAGCACAAAGCAAGAGGGAACTTAAGGATAAGGACTTGTCAGACCTCTGCCAAAGTACTCTTCCTGTCATCAACTCAGCACTAAAGCCAGTAATGTGCAATAAATCAAGGAAAGAGTGTGTACACCTGGGCTGTGACACAAGTTTATCATGTACACGATGGAATACAGAGACAGTAAGAGAGTTTTATTAAAATATACTCCTTTTGATTAGGTCTGATGTCTTCTGACATCTCAAAAGAATTATGATTAGTTCTTCAAGGAGTGATATGAGTTTTCGCTTATATTGTTAATATTACAAAGCTTACTGTCATTTTGTTGGGAGTGTGTGTTTACACAATAGCAGGACCTGTTGCACAGTATTTGAACATGCTTCATGTAACCAATTTATATACAATGTGTGCATAACAAATGCCATGTGTGAAGGCATAGTCTGAATATAACTCTGTTTATATAAGATGTTCTTAGGACTCCATGTAATAAGTGATGGTTGGTACAGAAACAAAGTATTTGAAAAAGTAAGAACCATTATCATCAAAAGAGTTAAAGTTTACAGATGTTAAGTATGAATAAATTACACAGAAACCCCAATGTGAAAACCAAAATGGTTTAACCCTTTGAAATATACCACTTTGTTTTTCTGAATAAAAAGAGAGAGTGGGGCTAAAAGTCTAGACTTTTCTTGGTTTCAGATTTGAACTTTTGGAATTCCATGCCACGGATGGATTTTTGTAATTAACATTTAAATCAAAAGCTACTTTAGTGTTGAAATGAAGAAATAATTAGTTCATAGGCTAGAGGAATGCAAGTGGCAAGCTGTTATTTATAATGTTGTAAACAGAAGGGCCTATTGCTTTAGATGGAGGGTAGTGTAGATGGTGCTGAGGTGAGGTGGGTGGGTGGGGGAGGTGGTCAAGTAAGTGCTAGGTTGTGTCCTGCTCTCTATGGGAAGGGAGAGGAAGCCTGGATTGATGGCCATCTGCTTTGGGAGAGTCTTGGATTTGCTTTCAAAGAGTGGGATAACATCAGTGTTTTGACAATTATTTGGTTTCTTTTGTGAGACTAAACATAAGTTAGACATTTATTTCTTTATATTGGAATCCCTCAGTCAGTTCAATCAGATATTATGATGCAAGAAAAAGTTATGATTTTACTAAAAAAAACTGATTTAATTTTGAATTCCATTGACTTCTCTTTCTTCACTGAGATATGTGTGAAACAATGGTTCATGGAGAAAAGAGTTATTTTTTCCCATTTTTAGAGCATTTAAGTTATTCTATCCATATTTATTGCACGGATTTAAGTATGTTGGATAAAGTCTTGTGTCATTTGAGACCTTAGAAAGCTTACTTAATACAAAGGGAGTTTTCTACTTATTTAGAGTAGATTATATGCTATAGTTTGGATTATTCCCAAATAGGGTTTTTTTCTGTTTTTTTTTTTTAAGCTCTTGAGCACTTCTTTGCTTGGATTTATAAGCTTCTTTATGTGTAATAATAACCTCTCTTTTCCAAAATTATAAGAGTAGCTGCTGGTTAAATCAAAATATTGTAAAGAACATAGAATGACAGGATGTTTTCTGACATGAATTTCTGCCTGATTCACTTTTATTAGATGTTTCTTTTTGCTAGGAAACACTAATGGGAAGAATAGTCCATCACTTCCTCTTCAGAAGAGGTACTTATATTGTGTTCCTCATTCTGGTTGCAAAACATACACACTGGGAATGTTTCATTTGATTGATTCTCAAGGACAGTCTTAAAATAAACAGCAATGGTATCAATCATGCATGAAGCTCATATAATCAAAATTTTTTTTCTAGTAAGCACACCAAGTTATAGTTGGAACAAAGCTTCAGAGAGCACTTTTTATGCTGACAGCTAAGATTACAAGACTTTATTTATCATTGAATTTAACAAATTGTGGTACCCTGATACTTTTCATCTCTATGATTTAAGGTTTAAAAGCCTGTATTTTTCTGGGGAAAAGTATTCATGTTAACGCTTTCCTGTCTGATTTTTAAGAGTATAAACATTCAGAATTGTCAGTTATCAACGTGAGAGATATTTTTTAACATACTGATGAAATCCTGTTATAGAGAAAGTGCATTTGGTTTTGTTTGTTTGTTTGGTCTTGTATTTTAAGAAGCAAAATGGCACATCTTTTATAGCTAAGAAAGGGTCAGACACTCACTACCAGGAGTAATACTATGAAAGAGACCATTTTTCTACTTATATTTCAGGTGAAACACTTTTAATGTTAAGTTTTCAGTATATACTTACTTGGACAAAGACTTTTGCATATCATTGGATCCTTTTTTGGGTGTGGGTCAGTGTGTAATAATTAGCATGAGGAATTAGCAGAGGAACATCACTAATATTAAATAAAAGTAAAAAACTGCTGTCATTGGGCAGCAGTCTGAATCAGAGGTGTTCATTGGTCAGAAGAAGCTAAATTATTAACAAAGAATTATGATTTAATCTTTACTGTCTTAAAGATCATTTTGTCCCTAAAATAGTTACCTTGTTAGTGGGGATTTTCATAATCCTGTGAATTTTTTTTGGGGGGGGGAGGATGCTGCAAGTACTTTTGTTATGAAATTTGAGGGAGAATGTAGTTTGTGATAGTAATGACTCTCATCATCAACTTTGGTAGTTTGTCGGTTGTTGCATATGTGAACAACATATTCCTTATTGATTTTTAAACAATGGCACACAATTCCAGTGAAGAAAAAATTTTTAAGCCAATTTAATAATAAAATGAAAACATGCAAATCTCTGAGTGATGCATATATCAAAGTGTAAGAAGATGATTACTCTTATAACAGAAAAAAATCTTGATACAGCAAAATTTTATTTTATTGTTCATAATTAAAGAACGAAGAGAGAGTGTAGATTTCAGTGGGATATTTGATAAAAAATATTATGAATTGTCAGTATAACTATTTGCTAAATTTTTCTTGCAATACGTTTATTTAACTGATCTAGAATTTATTTACCTTTGTCCGGTTTGTCTGAAAATACTAAAAGTTCAGAGTTTGCTTTGGGTAGCTTTGTATTGCATGTAAAATTGGCAATAATTGGTCATCAGACATTTCAGAGATAAAAAATTATATTTTTTTAGATGTAGATTTTAAAATGTCATATGTTGAGACACTTTTTTTCTTATCTCTGGCTCTCTACTTGCTTAAATAATCAAGGTACATTATTTAAGTTGCTCATGGAAGGATGGTGATACCATGGTTTCTTGAGTAAGGAACTCTCCTGACTATATCCTGTAATTCTCCACTGTAGCAGTTTATCAGTTTATAACTGTCCAGCACCAGGGCCTTTTGACTGATTCATAAAGACGTTTATCTATTGCAAGATTGCAGGCTTAGCAAGACATCTCAAATATGCTGGGCATTCAGAATGCTCATAAAGGCTAAAAACTTTGACCAAGGAGGCCAGAAGGCTCAGTGGTCCTAAGGTTCCCCACCTTCTCCTACATGTCCCACTCTGTTCCTTTCTCTATTCAGAGTTGGCTGTGCAGGTTTTCCTCAGATCTAGCGTTATTCATGAGAATTTTTTAGTTGAGCATATGCCAGTAAGGTGTGTTTTCTCCTACTATCCCCTTGAGAAATCCATAGAGAGTAACGATCCAAGTTCATCCCTCTCTATAGAGCTGGGCTTTCTCATCCAATCTCTTCTCCCTTATCAGTTAAGGATAAAGTTGGGTGCAACAAAAACTTTCTTATTTCTGGAGTCAGAAATAAGTGACAGATCTAAAATTTCTACTTTTTTATGCATGCTAATCAAGGTTGTTAACATAAGAAAATTTTAATGCACTTGTTCAGTGGTATAATTCTTTTATCTGAAGTTGGATTAATAAATTATTTCATGTAAATTTATTTGACTTACTGACTTACTCCAATTACTCAAAATGTACCTGTTCAGAATATTTGGTAGATGACTAATTGGAATTAGTTCAGGACAACAACAACAAAAAAATCAAACATTTGAATCAATGAGTTACATTTATTCAGTGTTGGAAGAGAAAGATTTATTTCTTTACTGTTTCAGGAATGTTTTGACTTTTCAACGTTTATATTTGAAACTGAGAAAGTTATTTTTCGTGTTACTTTCCATCACAATTTATTTTAAATATCTGTGAATGTAATTATATCCATAGATTCATTTTTTTATTGTGGAGGAATATAGTAATTAAGAGCACATATTCTGAAACTAGGCTGTCTGGTTCTAGTTCTATCCATTTTGCTTGCATGTCATATAATAATGGACAAGTTATTAATCTCTTTGAGCCTTAATTTACATATCTGTAGAATGAGGATACCGATAGTGCCTGCCTCATGGGGTCATTTGATGATTAAATGAATATGTATATATCACATGTATATATGTATATATATACTATGTATATATAATAGCTTGAAATGTGTTGGCATGGTTAAAAACTCAATACTTTGTAGATTTCATTATTAATAGAAAATAAAAGTTGATGCAGAGGTAATTGACATGATAACATCTAATAACATAAACGTCTATCAGGTTAGGGCATGCTAGCTGGTCTAGGAAGATTTTATTTAAATACTTTTTTTCATTTTTAACAAATGTACTGAAAATCAACTAAATGTAACATCAGTACATTTTCTTCCCGTGGGTTTTTCTTAGACAGTTTAGTTGAAGAATGTGATTTTCACATTTTGTCTTGTCATCTGTTACTATCATAGAATGTCAAGTTCAGCTCACACCTTCTTTCACAAGATTGAGTTCACTGAAATCTGTTCATCTTTTCTAATACCATAGAAAATAAATAGGCTTTTATAATTCAGTAGGCTTGTTTATTTTTATCGGCTTAAGCCCCAAGTGCTTCATTTCCATAGTATGGGTAGGATTCAGTATACGACTTAGGCTGGCTCTATGTTATACCCCAAATTCTGAACATAAAAGTCTTTTTTTTGTAATTTATAGAGGAGAGATCAGAATGGGCAGAAAATGATTAAAGTGTTTTGTACAATGGCAAAGACATTTAGAAAAAACCAATAATCATGTCCGTATAGCATTCGACATGGCAAAATAGCTGATAGTATAGTGTGATGGAGCACTGGGGTGGAAGTCAAAGGATGTGGGCTTCAACTCTGGTTCTCTCACTAACATAACTTTTGAACTTGGACAAATAATTTCTTCTATGCCTGTATCTGCAGAAATGAGACTTGAACTAAACTGTCACTAAGGCCTTTTCCAAATTTGAAATTTTTCAGTACTTAGCCTCCGAGGTTTACTTTATATAGCCAAAGCAGGGGGGCGGTGTACATATTTATCCTATAAATTTGGGGGCAACTAAATCACAAGGTAGATAGTTCAGATTTTTTTTCCGAAATTAATATCATTAGGCAATACAGAATGTATAGCTTTAATTTGTATTATCATCCATAGTGACAAAGGGCGTTCCATTTTGGAAATAATTCTAGCCCTCGGCTGAGTAGTAAAAACACTGACAGCAATTGATAGGCAATTTTCAAATCAATTTTTGGCAAAGGTAGTGAACTTTAAAAATTTAATTTTGTGTGGTATATGTATACCATGGAGTACTATTCAGCTTTAAGAAACAATGGTGATATAGCACCTCTTGTATACTCCTGGATAGAGCTGGAACGCATTCTACTAAGTGAGGTATCCCAAGAATGGAAAGACAAGCACCACATGTACTCACCATCAAATTGGTATTAACTGATCAACACATAAATGCACATATAAGAATAACATCTATTGGATGTTGGGCAGGGGGGAGGAGGGAGGGATGAGGAGGGAGGAGGGGACGGGTATTTGCATACACAAAGAGTGCAATGCGCACCACCCGAAGGATGGACATATTTGAAACTCGGACTTGGGGGGGGGGGCGGCAAGGGCAACACATGTAACCTAAACATCTGTACCCCCATAATATGCTCTAAAAAAAAAATTTAATTTTAAAAACATGGCTTAATGTTATTTAATGTTATTTTGAAAAATATACATCATCTACAGGTGGTACTTCAATCAAAAATATGCAAATTGAAATAAGTTCAAAATCTGAGTTCTAGCTGAGAATTTTTGGGGAGAGGGTCTCAAAATCTGAATCTATCTATCCGTATATGTATACAAACATACACATATTTTGTAGTGAAATGATATGCTTATACTATGTGTTCCATGTGCCCATTTTGGGAAATAATTTTGGCATGTGGCTCTTTGAGGGTTTTTTGTTCTTCACCACACATTTGATTTTGAGTGTGAAAAATCAGATTGCATTTGTTTGATAAATATGCAGCTTATGTGAACAACAAAAAAAAATCCAGGCTAAAAAGATAAAATACTAAGAAATAATATATGTGGCACTCAGATTTTCTTTTGCCTTCTTTTCCTTTTTCTTGGGAAAGTTATTTATAGATTTTGAGGTTATTCATGAAACCATATTTGATTGTTGCTTCCTGTAATTTAGCACTCTGAATGGCTATTGGTATTGCTTGGTATTTCACCACAGCTGTTTGGCATTGTGTATCCTTAGGTTTGGATCAGTGGAAAAGCTTGATGAGCCACAGAACAGAAGCTTAGCCAAGAGAGTAAGAGTAGTCCCACTGTAGCCCCTAACCTTTGATTAAATGTGACCTCTGGGTGTAGTATATAAAAAGAGGCTAGAGGGAGCTATTGAGCTGTTTAAAGACACCAATGGCGTGGAAGAGCTTGGTTTAAAATCAAGGACAGATATTAGGTGCAATCAGATGTCTTAAAATGAATCATAGCCAATCATAGAGAGTTTGGAGAAATAAATGAACATATACTTCACGATTTAAAATTTAAGCAGGGCTTACTGAGCCTCTTGCTACCAGTGATTACATGTTTGATGTAAACTAAGAAGGAAATTAGCACTTTTCCAAGGGAAAAAAGTCCTGGGCATGACCGTATGACAAAGAATGTTATAATGTTGGACTGCTTTACATTTCTCTTGTTTTTAGGTGTGCAATACGTCAGACACTATACCTTATAGGAACTGTAGGTGCTTTTGGTGTTCCCATTTTAACTAATTGGGATGAGTTTATGAAATAATTATGATTTCATAGGTTAGAAGAGGGATAAATTAAATTTAATAATGCCTTTTAGATAATCTGTAGCAAAAATTCAATTTTTTTTTTTTTGAGATAGAGTCTCGCTGTCACCTGGGCTAGAGTGCTATGGTGATAGCCTAGCTCACAGCAACCTCAAACTCCTGGGCTCAAGTGATTCTCCTCCCTAGTAGCTGAGATTACAGGCGCTAGCCACCACGCCCAGCTAATTTTTCTACTTTTAGTAGAGATGGGGTCTCTCTCTTGCTCAGGCTGGTCTCGAACTCCTGACCTCAAGCGATCCTCCTGCCTCAGCCTCCCTGAGTGCTAGGATTACAGGCATGATCCACCGGGCCCAGACAAAAAAAAATCCAATTTTAAAAGCTGTGAAACTAAAGTTATTTTATTTTCTAGTGTTTGCCATAGGATCTATTGAATAAATACTTTTCAGTGAAAGCAAATTTTAAAATACAGTTTTTACCTATTCTTCTTTTTAAATATATGTAAGAAATGATCCACAAAAGTGGGAAACCATTTGGTTTCTCTAAATAGGAATCTCAGAAATGTTTTCAGTTTACCATGTTATATGACGTCTGGTAGAAGGAGGAGGATAAAAAGGCATTAGGGCATGCCAAGATTTAATTCAGATATTATGACCTACTCAAAAGCATCATTCAGATTTTTTTTTAAGTTTTAAAATCTAGTGAGTTAAGTGAGATATGGATAATTGAAGTAAGCCGTGGCCTCACAGACAGATGTTCTCAGGAGAGATAGTTCTTAGAGTGATGTATTCAGATGACCAAATAAACCCAAATAAACTGCTCACTGAAATGGAATTTTACAGTATTTGTTTTTATCACATTTAAGTTAAGGGGGAGTAAACTGCTCTTTTTTAGGGGAAGCCGGATACTTTTATGAATTTCACTTCATGTCCCCAGTTGCATGCACCTGAGATGATGTTAATGGAATGCAGGCATGTGGCTGATGCGGTCAGACCCCAGTGATGTCAGTGGAGGCGTTTTTCCATGGGAACGTTTCACATTTGAATTCCTATCATGTCTAAATAGTTTCTCTTTGTTTATAATGATTACATATTTTCATTTGTTTTAGTTTTCTAATGCCTGTGCGTTCATTCTTTCTTTACTGTAAACAATTGCCAGGTCATTCCTTCTTGTTGTCCTACTTGTTTCTTCTAGTTGGGATCTTAGGGACTTCATATTTTAGCTACATTGTAGGATCCCAGGCTTAGAAGTTGGGAAGAATTTTATGGGAACACCTCTCCCCTCTTTCATCATAAATGAAGTAGAATAGATCCAAATAGCTTACAAAAACAATTGCATACTCAGTAGTTTGTATGAAATTGAGAACAAACTTACAAAAAATCAAGAGCACTGACAGTTATGGATAAAATTCTTTTTGGAGGTTTGGGTGTTTCTTATATTGCAACAATTCCGCTCTTATAATTCACCCTTTTGCTCGTGTGGTGGGTTGAGTGAAGTCATTTGCTTCATGAGTGACTCAAACAAATTACTTAAGTAGTCTTTGCCTTGTTTTGGCCATTTATATAATGGATGTGTGATCCTTATTTCTTGTCCGCAGCACAGGTTTTGTAATAATAACATTGAGACAATGCTGAGCAGTCTTCTTTGTAAGTAAGAGTAGGGTGGTGTCTCAGGTCCTGTGTTCCCTCCGATGACCAGGGATATGTTGATAGTAATAACTACTTTCTGATACTGTATTCAAATTAGATAAAAAAATCCAAATAACCAGTAAAATGGAAATACCTGCAATTTATTTGAACACCTTATTTTAATGATAATGAAAACAATGTTATTTAACATTGGTTGAACACTTGCTATGTGCCTAATAGCGTTCCAAATGTTTCATATATAGTAACACATTTAATTCTCATTATAATCTCGTGAGTTAGCACTATTTCTCTTTCACAAATGAGGAGTCTGAGGCATGAAGAGTTTAATGAACTTGCCAATACTACATTGCTATGAAGTGCTGAAATGGAGTAGCCTAGAATTAAAGCAGGCAGGCTAGCCGAGGAACCCAGCCTCCTAACTAAATAAATACAAGTGAGGATTTTATCATGGGATTGCAGCAATTCAGTCATATCTTCATGTTCTACTTCTAATTCTCATTTCTTGCCATTTCCACCACATCTGCCGTTCCTTCTTCTACTAAAATCTCGAACCCCTCAAAGTCATGCATGAGGGTTGGAATCAACTTCTTCCAAACTTTTGTTAATGTGTATATTTTGACTTCCTCTCATGACTCATGAATGTTCTTAATGGTGTCTAGAATGGTGAATCCTTTCCAGAAGATTTTCAATTTACTTTGCCCGGATTCATCAGAGGAATCACTATCTATGGCACTGTAGCCTTATGAAATGTATTTCTTAAATGGTAAGACTTGAAAGTCAAAATTACTCCTTCATCCATGGGCTGCAGAATGTAAGTTGTGGTAGCAGGCTTTACATCTCCATCAGAGCTCTTGGTGCATTGTCAAGGAGCAGAAATATTTTGAAAGGAATCTTTTTTTTTTTTTTCCTGAGCAGTGGGCTTTCTCAATAGTGGGCTTAACATATTCGTTAAACCATGCTGTAAACAGATGTGTTGTCATACAGGCTTTGTGGATGCTTTACATTTCTAGAGCATAGTCAGAGTAGACCTAGCATAATTCTTAAACCCTAGGATTTTTGGAATGGTAAATGAGCATTGACTTCAACCTAAAGTCACCAGGTGCATTAGCCCCTAACAAGAAAGTCATTCTGTCCTTTGAAGCTTTGAAGCCAGTTTTTGATTTATCCTCTCTAGCTATGAAAGTCCTATATGGCATCTTCTTCCAATAGAAGGCTATTTTGTCTCAATTGAAAATATGTTTAGTGTAGCCACCTTCATCAATTATCTTAGCTAGATCTTTTAGAGAACTTGCTACGGCTTCTACATCAGCGCTTTCTGCTTCACCTTGATTTTTATGTTATGGAGATGGCTTCCTTTCCAAAACCTCATGAACCGCCTCTGCTAGCTTCAAACTTCTGCAGCTTTCTCACCTCTCTCAGCCTCCATAGAATTGAGTTAGGTCCTTGCTCTGGATTAGGCTTGGCTTAAGGGAATGTGTGGCTTATTTGATCTTCTATCTAGTCCACTAAATCTTTCTCCATATCAGCAGTAAAGCTGCTTCACTTTCTTATTATTCATATGTTCACTGGAGTAGCATTTTTAAGTTCCTTCAAGAACTTTTCCTTTGCATTTACAGCTTGGCTAACTGTTCTGATGCAAGAGGCCTTGCTTTCTGCCTATCTTGTCTTTTGACATACCTTCCTCACTAAGATTAATCATTTCCAGCTTTTGATTTAAAGTGAGAAATGTGCAACTCTTCCTTTCAATTGCACACTTGGAAGCCATTATGAAGTGGCTGAATTTCATTATCTTGGAGTCTCAGGGAATAGAGGGGCCCAGGGAGAAGGAGAGAGACAGGGGAGGGGCCAGTGAGTGAAGCAGTCAGAACAAACTCTGCGTTTAGCACTTTAGTTCGCTCTCATATATGGGCATGGTTCATGGCACCCCAAAACAATTTCAGTAACATCATCAAACATCACTGATCACAAAGAGTGAGGTTTGGGAATAGGTATTTTTTAATTCTAGGTAAGTTTTTTGAATCACTGTTCTACTACATATCTCATAATATGTTCTGCATAGACTAGTCCTACAAGATGTTCCTCAAACAAAAGCATGCTGTAGTTAAATAAATTCAGTAAATGTGAAAAAAAAAATCACTGATTGCAAATCAACGTAACAGATATAATAATAAGGAAAAAGTGAAATGTTGTGAGAATTACCAAAATGTGACACAGAGACACAAAATGAGCACATCCTGTTGGGAGAATGGTGCTATTGGACTTGCTTGACATAGGGTTGCCACAAACCTTCAATTTCTTAAAAAAAAAAAAAATAGAAAAGCATTATCTGAGAAGCCCAATAAAGTGAAACACAATAAAAGTAGATATGCCTGTACTGTATATCACAAAGTCTGTGTGCAAGAGCTTTGGAAGCAATACTTAAAATCTTAGCTATGTCACAATACAAGCTCTGTAGTCTTGGGTGAGCCACATGATTGACTGCATGCCCCGATTTCTTGATAAGTAAAATAGAGATGAGAGTATCCAACTTGAGGATGGTTGTAAGATAAAAGAGTTGAGAGATATTGGACAAAGATGAAGTAAGAGGCTCCTGACTTATTCCCCGACACTCTGAAATAACCAAAAAAGAAAACAGACAGAATATCTGAAACAAGTCATTGGACGCCAGGTAATGAAGGAGTCATCCCTGAGAGATGGAATACAAATGAGGTGAGCCCTGTGATTATCTCAGCTTACTGCCTTGAGAGGGTTTCCCAGCCATAGTACCAGGAAGGTGGAACCCAGGTTGAGCCAGGTGGACTCCCTGAGTTAAGGAACGGAACTGGTATATGGGGAGACCAAAGTGGCTAATGTTCACAGGACAGAAAAGTGCAGAGGGGAGATCTGCAAAGGGTGAAAACACCAGAGACCTGCAGAGCGTTCCCCTTGAGTATGCAGTTGAGAGCTGATCTGTACCACCCTGTGAAGTAACTACTGGGAACCAGGGAGAGAATCAACCTAAGGGATTAGATGGAATCATACCCGGTGCTCATGAGGGGCCGGTGATGGTGCCGGCTCCCTAAAACCTCATACTTCAGAAGGCATTGGGTAGAGGACTCAGAAGCACTTTGCCCCAGTTGTGGGAAGTAATTAGCTCTGGACTAAACACTGCTCTCTGGTTTTGATTAACGTATCTTAACAGGAAGACCTGAAAGGATCAAACTGTTTCTAAGTGACTTAACTGCTTTCCACAACAAAGCTAAGTAGTATTTACTGGAATACAAAAATAACGAGCACCTCACAAGGTAAAATTTATGTCTAGCATCCAGTAAGAAATCACCAAGAATATAAAGAAGCAGAAAAACACTACCCATAATGAGGAGAATATTCAATATATTTAACTTGATTAAAAAATAATGCAGATGTTAGAATTAGCAGAGAAGGACATTAAAGCAGTTATTATAATGGTATTCTGTATGTCCACAAGTTGACACTTGGAAGATACTAAAAAAAAGATTCAAATTGAACTTATAGAGATCAAAACTACAATATGTGAGATGAAAAACTTGAAATTAACAGATTAGACATTACTGAAGAAAAAATATAGTAAACTTTAGGTCACAGCAATAGGAGCAACACACAGTGAAACACAGAAAAGAAAATGAAAAAATGAGCAGACTCGGGTGGTGCAAAGGCAATTTTTGTAACCAAAGCATTTGTACCCCCGTAATACTCTGAAATAAAAAAATAAAAAAATAAAATAAAAATGAGCAGAATATCAATGTGATATGGGACAACTGCAAGTGGCCTACTGTACATGCAATTTGAGTCTCTTAAGGGAGGAAGAGATAGAAAGAACAATGCTTTTCCTAATTTGATGGAAAATATGTAAGCTTACAGAACCAAGAAGCTTGATGAATCCCACACACAAAAAACATGAAGAATACTAGATGAAGGCACATCATAATCAAATTGCTCAAATGAGTGATAAAGAGAAAAATCTTAAAAGCAGGCAAAGAAAAACAGACACCTTACATGTAGAGGAACAAAGAAAGGATGACATATTTCTTGTCAGATATAACAGAAGGAGAAGACAGTAGAGAAACATCTTAAAAGTGGAAAGGAAAAAAAAAACCCTCTTAACTTAGAATTCTATACTCAAATGAAGATGTCTTTCAAATATGAAGGCAAAATAAACAATTTTTCAGACACATAAAAAGCTGGAAGATTTCTCACTAGTACACCAGCACTGCATGAAATGTTAAAGACTATCCAAAAACTGGAGACAGCCTAAATGTCCATCAACATCAACGTGTGCACAGACAAAACTCCAACACATCCATACGGTGGAATACTACTTAGTAATGAAAAACAATGAACTACTGATATGTGGTAAAACATAAATGAATCCCAAAATAATTATGCTGATGAACAAAGCCAGACAAAAGGAGCATATGCTGTGTGATTCCATTTACATAAAATTATAGAAAAAGGACACCAATATATAGCAACAGAAAGCAGATCAGTGATTGCCTGTGGACTAGGAGAGGAGAGTGGGAGGGCAGGAAGGGAATAATTACAAAGAGGTCAGAGAAGACTTTTGGTGATGATGGATGTATTAATTTCCTTGATTGTGGTGATGGTTTCATGTATATGTCAAAACTTAACCACATTATACATTTTAAATATGTGCTGCTTATCGTGTAGCAATTATACCTCAATATAGCTGTTAAAAATAGCATCTTGAATATGTAATCCAGTTCTTAGTACATGATAACCAACCTAATAATGATAACTGCTGATAATTACACGTATACTGTACCCTAAATTGAGATGGAAAGAAAAGATTGCAATCTTCTTTATAACACTGTTCTGTAGAAGTAAAATGCCTAACTATAAAATATTGGGTTGATCAGGATTTGGCTTTGGCTTTGGGCCATGTCTGACTCGGTAATCTTTCTTTGGGCAGTGGATGCCTATGGCTTAAAATACCTAGACGAAGGCAACTGCCAGTTTTTATGTCTGGTTTGCATCCCTCTTCTCAGCTGTAGCTGGTATTCTCATCCGTCCACCTGTCCTTACAGACAAGTCCAGCTTGCTGTGCACAATGACAAATGTTCTGATCTGCCCTTTCCCTCAGACAGTGCTGCCCATCATTGTGCTGGTGTCACCTACCACATGGGTGTTCATGCCCACAGTGGGTGCCAGCCCCCCAGCTTCTTGCCCCTCACTTGCTGCTTCTAATCAGTTGCCTCATTTCTTGTAACATAGATCCTCAATATCTTCATTTCTCATGTCTGTTTTAGAACAGGCCTATTTCATGCCTCTGGTATATCTGGTCTGGACATAGTGTATTGCCCCATGGCCTGCATGGCCTCTCCTTATCAGATGCAGCCCTGTTTCCAGCCTCATAGCTCAGAGCTCCTCTGCTTTTCATGATCTAGCACAGTAGGCCTCACACTAAGTACCCCTGTGCACTCCTAAAACTGGATGAAAACCCCCAAAAGCTTCTATTAAGTGGTTTATATCTATCTATGTTTATAATATTAGATAAATCTGAG